>NC_139899.1:9925198-10196991 GCF_905171665.1 Trachurus trachurus
TATGCACAGTTATAGATACTTAGTAAAGTAGGTTCTGATTGCATGTTGGTGAAAGTGTGATTCTTCAAACATTGAATCTCAGGATAGTTATGAAACAGTGCTGAATGCAGTTAAATCTCATCAATCAAAAGGTGTGAGAAAGAAGGCATTAATTAATATGTATTCATGTCTTATGCAGGTATGACTACGTAGAGATCCATGATGGAAACTCGGAGACAGCTGACTTGCTGGGGAAGCACTGCAGCAACATCGCCCCAGCACCCATCATATCATCGGGCCCCTCGCTCCACATCAAATTTGTGTCAGACTACGCCCACCAAGGGGCCGGCTTCTCCCTGCGCTACGAAATCTTCAAAACAGGTGAATGTTTGCTCCTGTTGCATGTTTCCATTTTGCAAAATGAGGCTTGTATCAATGGTGCATCCAAAATCTGACATTTGACATTGGAAACAGAACATGTTGGTACAGTTTTCCCAACTCTCCCGAGGGACATTATCTCTATAAATGGACACATTTACAGTGAACAGGATTTTAGACGGATTGCACCTTTACAAATGGGCTATTAGTAACTGCATTACAAGCTACTCATAGAAGACTCAGCATGCTTCATTAGGTGACCAAGCCCCATTATTTCCCTGGTGTCATGGGAGACAGAGAGAAAGCGACAAGAGGCACAGCAGAGGACCCTTGAGAGACCCTTAGACTGTCCAGGCGAGACATCTCTCCCCTTCATGGCACTTTGTGTGCGTGTGTGTGTCTATATATATGTGTGTGTGTGTGTGTGTAGGTGTGTGTGTGTGTGTGTGTGTGTGTGTGTGTGTGTGTGTGTGTGTGTGTGTGTGTGTGTGTGTGTGTGTGTGTGTGTGTGTGTGTGTGTGTGTGTGTGTGTGTGCCTGACATGGCTCCCCTTCACGCTGCCATGGGTCAGCCAAAGCGAGACCAATTGAGATCAAGGGCGACTGAGACAGAGGGGCGCATAGTGTTGGCCCCACAGCCATCTTGTCCCGTTCCTCCTGAAAGCATTCCACACATGCCTGCTTAATTGAGTCCTGAGCCCTGTTCCCCTGAGACACACACACATACACACACACGCTGGCACACACACACACACACACACACACGCACACACACAGAGGGCTGAGGTTACAAACACAACACGTGCGGTTGTCGGTGTTTCTCACTTGCTGGCACTGGCCTGTTGGGATTTTGTGTGTGTGCGGGTGTGCGTGTGTGTGTGTGTGTGTGTGTGTGTGCGTGTGTGTGAGTCGTCTGTGCTTGACAGAGTCCACCCGGTAGACTTTAAAACAACAAGGGTGTCAGTGTTCACACCCTTGTACCCTAGAGTGAGACACATAGAGAGGGAGACATAAAAGGAGAATGAGAGAAATTTGTAAATTGATGAACAGACTTTGGATTTATGACATGTGAAACTTACCAAACAAAACCATGAATCATTATTATAATCACTTCACAGGAAACAATTGGATGTTCACTCTGTTTTTTTTTCAATAGTTCTCTGTTGTTATAGGAACAGTTGTAATTGATCAACTCCAGTTCAGGCTGATCTAAACCATGTAGCAGATCTCAGTGCAACACTGCTCTTGTCAACTGCTGCTGAAAACTAGAAGAGGTACAATTTTCTCTGCACAAAGAAGAACATGCAAACATTCAGCTCACAACATGAAGATTGCCATTGTTGGAGTTATGATGACTATGACTATAGTCCTATAGTGTTACTGAGAAGCATTTTAGCTGTTGGCAAGAGCTAAGTGACAGTTTACAGTGTATTTATGGTGTGCAGTTAAACAGAGAAGCTTCAACACACAATCAATTTCTCTTAACATGGGAAAATACTATGGTAATTGACACTGTTATAAACCATTATGATCATTTATGAGTGTTTATAACTATAGTTATACAGTGCTATAACTGCATTATAAGTCATTATAAGTATGGTTATAATGCGTTATAGAGATAGGCGTCAAATAAAGTGTTACCAAAACCTAATGTGTTTTTTATTTTACTATTATTTATGAAGGTTAATCTACAAACTATTTAAAGAGAAGACATTTTTAGTGCAGCTATCTCTATAAAACCAACCAACTTATTATAATTCTCTCTGCCTGTGTAACTTTGTGTGTGTGTGTTGGTGTCCAGCCATCCTTGGCAGTAATGATAGAGCCATTTGGAACATTCAAGCTGTTGCCATACTGTTAACAATATCTTGTCATCCTGCAAAGTGCAACTGAACGTCTGGTTGCGTGGGTGGCTAGGTTTTGTGTGCGTGTGTGTGTGTATGGTGTACATACTGTATAGCCTCACAGCAAACTGTCTACATACTGTATGTGTGTCTATGTAGCCACCGCACATTATGTCCTGTTGAACCTAAAATCAACAAAAAAAAGGGAATTTCTCACCTCCATTTCTTTTAAACATTAAAATGCAATGTCGTCACCATTTTTTTTTTCATCTGTTAGATTTTTTTTTTCTTATGTGTTGAATCACTTTGACACAAGTTTTTAATCTGGTCTTTTTTGTTTTTGATGAATAAAAATACAGAAAAAAGAAACAAAACAAATAAAAAATCAGGTATCCCATGTTGCTTTTAGTGTTTGTTAGTTTTGCTTTGATCTTCTTTATTCCCTCACCCAGTTGACTGAGTATTTTGGGGGGTGGGCTCTGACCCAGTCCCGCCTGTTACTGGGGTCTGTGTTTTCGAGTAATAACAAGGTTTGCGTGTGCATGTAGGAGGAGATTGTCCCCCACTCTCTGGGTGTCCTAATTACTGGACACTCTCAAAGATTAACCGTCTGCATCTGTGTGTGTTTGTTTCCAGACTGAACGAACACACATAACACACACAAACCTAAAACACAACGGTGTGTATTTCCTCTACATTTGCAGCTTAGGTCGAATATTTTTTTTTTTTGTAATTTCTAGGGATACAGAATATGTTGATGCCCACACATCAACAAATATTCATTTATGTGTAACATGGGCATCATTATCTGTGGATTTGGAAAAACAAAACAAAACAAAACTGTACCAACACAATGATACACATGCCACACTTGTTTTTGTTTACAGTGCTGTTACTATGGATACTGTAGTAAAATTTCAGCCAATGTGGGCAGAGCCACAACAATGCAGCAGCCAATCAGATTTTACTGTCTAGGCAGTACGCCCGCAGCTGTTATTGTGACCCAGAACTCACCACACACACACACACACACACACACACACCCTTAGACATATATGAATGCACCGATGCAGGCTGAATGGTTACTCACAAATTCAGGGGAGCTTGCATGTCTGCACGGAAATGCTAACTTACACGCAAACACACACACAGACACACAATACTTGTTTTTCTCACACTGCAATGACTTGAATTAATTCATTGGAGATTTATCCTAATCTTAACCACAAGCCTAACTCTCAACCTGAACTTAAACCTTAACTTACACCTCACCCGAATCTTAAATATCAAATCTCAAGTTTAAATATCAGATTTTGATGTAAATAGTAAGTGAGCCCCATAGTGAAAATATGGGAAGAGACACATACTCACACATGCGCACACACAAAGACAAACACAAATACAAAAACACTCCTCAGGCGATGTAATATGGAAGCTATTGTGAAGATTCTTCTAATAACTGCTGTTGTTTACATTCAGCCGGAGCCTTCAGGCGCTTCCTCTCTGCCTCTGTTCAGCTACACATCAAGTCAGTTTATTAAACAGTCCAGCCAATCACAGGGCTCGCTCCTCCTCGCTCTGGCTTTCATTGAGGAAAGTGGATCCAGATCTGCCCCGGTGACAAGCGAGAGGTGCTCTGTGGTAAAGGTTGTGTATCAAGCAGCTGAGACAGGATGTCGTTCAAAATGCACAACAAACCCGAAACAGGAATTGAATCGATTCCCTGGTGTGCAGTGCAGCGCAGCATATTGTACCCCTGTTGAAATATCATCAGGCTTTGCTTACACTGTAGTTTGTAGTACTAAAAGCTATTTTTCACTCTGCCACCTACTGATGGAGATTGTATGAAAGGCATAATGTGACAGATGACTGCAGATTTTGCTGAGGATTTTTTGGGGGGCGGAAAAGCTTTGCTTGCAATTATGTGTAAAATATTTAAATAAATAAGACAGTGTTTTGACTTGATGGCAGACTGGGAATCTTCCAAAATGCCTCTATTTCATTTCCAACTCAAAAGAGAAATCTGGAAATGTCATCTAAGGAAATCTGGGTTGGAGCTTTTAGCACATTGCATTGGGTACAGTAGCTCAAAAGGTGATTGTCTTGTGACAGCATAATTTCATATATCAGCAGTAATTTGTTTGAATAGTGAGTTTATTATCAAGGGGAGTCCCTGCTGTGACTCAGTGTCAGAGGCTGAAATGTAATGTCAGAGCCGTTTCAGCACCGCAATCTCCAGCTTCAATGACTCGGAGGTGGAATCCAACCAACATGTGGTTTTTTCAGGGGTTGTTGAGCTGTGTGTGAGGGCCTGTGATGTGTCTGTCTGTCAGAGAGGGGATGTCAAGTTTCCCCTGCATGTGTCCCATTAAGTGCATGTGTACACTTTGTGTACGTGCGTGTGTGTTAGAGATTGATAGGAGGGAGTGGGGTAATTGTGGGTTTGATCTAACAAATAGCCCATTGGCACTGAAGACAGGTTGAAGTAGATGAAAGCAGATATCTGTGTGCCAACTTACCCCCCCCCCCACACACACACACACACACACACACACACACACACACACACACACACACATATACTCATAATTCAAATGAATGAAAGTGTCTGTCAAATACACACACACACTGATAGACTTTTTCCTGTCCCCCCGATCACTCAACTGGAAGTCCCAAACACCAGATCTACCCAGCAACCCACACACACACAAACACAACGGCCTGACCTTACCCCCACAGTGAAACATGTGTTTCCTTCAAACAGATGGGAAGTGAGTAGGAAAGAATAGGAAATGAGATGGTGGGTGGGAGGGAAGGGAATGATGGAGATGTGGAAGATGATAAGATGAAAAGATGCATTGGATGATGCTAAACAGAGAACAGCAGGAGGGAAAAGAGTGATAAAGACCAGATACGAAAGATGTGGGAAGTGAAATAGGAAAGGAATATGAATGGAGAGAGATGCTGAGACGTACAAAAGAGAAGAAAGATGTAGATGTATAAGTGGAACACACACATTTCCAATGGAGTCGGTGTTGGATTTAAGTACACTTAAAAATATTAGCAGGAGAAGGTAGAAACACACATCAGAGAGAAGAGACAGGAGAGGAGGGACAGGGGAGGAGAAAAGAGGGCAGAAGTGTTTTTGCAATGTTCATGAACATGAAGTAATGAGAAGGGAATAAAATCGCTGCCGGCAACAGAGCTGGTCAGGCATTCACTCTACACCCACCCACACACACACACATGCACACACGCACACACACACACATGCTCATAGTCACGCAGATCCACGCTATCTAGCAACAGACTCCGCAGGGGGCCCAGACGAGAGGGGTACCCCGTGAGAGACAGTGTGTGTGAGTGTGTGTTTTCGCTAGCGTCTGAGGTCGTCGCCCGAGAAAGAGGAGAAGGTCACGATAACAAGCAAATCAGACTGGAAAGTGGGACAGAAAAACAGACAAACAGGGAGATACCGAGGAAGACGGACAGGCTCCATCACACTAAAAATAGATGCTGTAGTGGAGAAACGGATGATCACATTACAAGAGGCATTCATAAGCTAACAAACAGATTTAAATGTGAAAATGTATCTAAGCTCTATTGTAACGTATCCGGCATGAATCAGTCAAATGAGCAGACAGATTCAGACGACCACTGCTGAGTGGTATCAGTGGAAAAGCCGAGTGGTGGAGACAGGAAAAACAACATCAGTTACACATACAGGAGTTTATTTGAATGTGAATATCAGACTTGGCAGATTTAAAAAAAAAGAAAAAAAGAAAAAGAAATGGCAGACACATACATATGCTCGCCTCTTACAGCGTCTGCCAGTTGGCAAACTGATTGACTACTGTAAGTCCATCCTCATTCAGTGTAACAAGCCAGTTTCCATGGAGATCTCCAAGGAAAGTAATTATTTTAAACTCTTTTTTTATATATATAAAGTTTAAAGCTTTACTCTCTGTGATGTTCGCTTTTAACACCACACTGCCATGTCAACAGAGAAGCAGCACACTGGTGGCAGCTGCAGTTGTCCATTGTACTGTACCAAATCATTAAAGCAGAAGTAAGCGATCCGGTCGTTTTGGCTAACTTTCTGTCAGCCGATGGAGTTAGCAGTCCCCGCCCTCGTCCCTACGTCACCACATTCACGCGCATCCCTTGGCTGCACACACAGAGAGGACCGCCCCTTTATGCCGTTCTCTCTCCTCATTGGATAAAGGTTGTAGGATACAAGGAAAGTTTTCTCCTCGGCTTACAGCAGAGCAGAGTGACTGACAGACCCGTGTTTCAGACCAAACACTCTATATAAGTGATTGCTGTCGGAAGATAGAACTATTTAAGACTTATATTAACACAAACATTCCGCTTACTTCTGCTTTAAGTTAAGTTTACTTTACTGTCACATATAATTACAAGTAATTACAGTGAAATTCTTATGTACCTTTGGTCATTTGCATAACATAAGTAAAGATACAAGAAAAATAAAAGAAGAGGAGAAGGATATTTAAAACCAAAGAGCTTGGTAGTAGATTTAAAAATATAAAATAGTGCAATGGCAATCAATATCAACAAGAAGAGAAAGAAGAATTTAGCAGTGCATATCTTTGTAGGTATTTTTTTTTAAATCAAAGTCTCTGGATGTTTGTATATTATTTAAAAGTCCAAAGTGCAACATTATAGTTATATGTGGAGAAATCTGAAGTAAATAAACAAAAACACACTTTGGGTCACAGTTACAAGCTCAACATGTGAGCCTCCAAGTTGAAAATGTCGACAGATGCGTTGATTAACATTGATGAGTCTGTTCTGTCAGATGGACACACTGAAAACTGCAGCTCAGTCATTTCCAGCATGGACACGTCGTTGCCAACACATGCACAACTTTACATGAGACAGACAGACAGACAGTACTTATACTCCTCATTTACTCATGCAGGCACGCGAGCGCAAAAGCAGACACCCAAACAGACTGGAGAGAAATGGGTTATCATAAGAGGCTTATAGAGTGTGTGTGCGTGTGTGTGTCTGGGCGTTTGATCATACATGGCTGAATGAACATGAATAATGGTCCAGTTGGTGCAACCACATTTACTCCACTGGGTGTGTGTGTGTGTGTGTGTGTAAGAGAGAGAGTATTAATGGGGGGGTATTACAGTAATTTGGAAATGAAGATTCCCAGATTACCCCCAGATCACTGTGCCTGTGTGTAAGTGTGAGGAGTGTGTGTTTGTGCACATATGATGAAAGCTTGTGACAGCAGATTGAACAGATTTTATTGGTTGCTTCTCTGCCATATCTCTCTGTAGCTCTCATCTTCACCACCTATGTTTGTTAATTCATCCTAAAGAAGAGTAAAGGAGATTTAGATTAGAAACACAAGCAGATGCACTTTATCTCAGATGGATACTTATATATTTTTCTGTCTCTGTTGATTTGTATTTATTTCCCTCTTACATCTTTAAAGCACAGTGTGAAACAGTTACTGATTAACACATCAGATGCTATTTAATTGTAATCTCAGGTTTCTGAAGCTGAAACACTTAAATCAACTGTATATCATATACTCTTTTGGAATGTGCATCCCTGTCATTTACAAAACTACCAGTGCTTTAAGTACTTGTGTTCACCTTTTCAATGTTTCCCACAAATCACATTAACTGCATTTAAAGTACATAATGTGGAGTCACAGTAAATCTCACATAGCCGTTCTGTTTAGTAAAGACAACTGAGAAAACAGCAGGTGCTGTTGGCTGTGAGTTGTGAGGTTGGAAGCGCCCTCCTCTAAAAACAGAACTGAGCTCTCTCTCTGAGAGTTTGCCCAGAATAATATCATTAGTTTCATGTGTGATGATGATGACGCTCTAACGTGTATTCACCCTTTTCCAAACTCCTTTTCGTTTTTCCAGCTCAGGTGACGGATGATGAGTTACACCAACCTCAAACTGCTTTATTTTTTCCTATTGAACAGATGTCACTTACTAAAATGGGTTATGTCTCTGCGTTTTCACCCCAGGCTCAGACTGTTCCCGTAACTTCACCAGTCCCACGGGTCTCATTGAGTCCCCCGGCTTCCCTGACAAATACCCCCACAATCTGGAGTGCTCCTTCATCATCATCGTCCCTCCCAGCATGGACGTCACCCTCACCTTCCTCACCTTCGACCTGGAGAACGACCCCCTGCCGGGTGGAGAGGGGGACTGCAAGTACGACTGGCTGGAAGTGTGGGACGGACTCCCGGGAGGTGAGGCCCTGACTTAACCTCTTTTGTTTTTTGGATCTTGACGATCATCTGAAAATGATGTTGATAATGACGATCTTGATGATGCTGCTAAGCCATGAGTCAATACACAGAGCAAAGTGAGAATGGTGTGTATTCTGCCCTGCCTACATCATTATCGACTGAGGTGGAGCAGCAACTATTTTAGTAGCTATGCGTTGGTAGATGAAAGCTAAGCTTACAGGCAGCACGTTGGCACCCACTGCGAGAAACAACATTACTTTTCAAGGGGGGAATAAAATAGGCATTGCTGAGAGGAGGGAGCAACAAGGTAGTGTGAGAGGAGGAACGGTAAAGGGCTAAGATATTTCTGGTCGAGCTGCTGGAAGGACTGGAAGAATTTAGAAGGATACATCTAAGGCACACAGACCTTGGAACTAGTTTTGAGAAATGGAAGAGGTAGAGAGAAAGAGAAGAGCAGTGGAGGGCGGTGAAAAGCCCACTGCTGCTGGGAAGACTGGAACAAAGGAATACAATGTGGAGATGAAGGTCAGGAAACTTTGGTCTGCCCTCAAGAAAAGGGCTGCCAGAGAAGAGAAAGGGGAAGAGAGTCCAGCAAATGCTGCTAGAGAAGGAGGAGGAAAACTCTCCTTGGGCAACAAAAAACTGGAATTGGCAACAAAACCAATTCCAGTTTAGTTTTTCTCCATTTTATATTTTGTAGATAGTGTGCGTGTGATTGTGTTTTTTATGCCATAATAATAAATATTATCCATTGTTTTCATGAACAGCTTAATTCTCAAATCTTCCAAGGTATTTAGAAATCGCATGGCAAAGACTGAACAGAATCAGCAGCAAAGGAGAACAAATAATGATGTTTTTCTCTCTCTGAAGAACTTTACTGTACATATGAATTTAGCCTGAGGGCTGGAGAGAAGTCAGAGATGGTTGAAAAGATATTGAGAAAAAAATCCTTCTTTTTCACAGGATTTAATGGAAGTCAAGAGAGGGTAAGCAAAACTAAAGCAGAAAATGATCAGTGGTAGTGAAAGAGAAAGACTTCTGCTCTGAGTGAAGGGGAAGGACTGTGCAGCATGAAGGGAAATGAAGTGGGAGTGGGACTTTGAAAGGAAAGGAAATATACAATATGGGGTCCAGAGGTAAAGGACATAAGTTTCACCCTGTGCAGAGACCTTCACTGGAAGATGAGCAGGAAAGAGAATCGCCATGTGTGTGTTTCTCATATGGTTGAAGGTGTGAGAAGAAGGGAGGAGACTCTGAAAGGAGAGCAGAGCTTAAAAACTGAGTCACAGAAGAGGGTGAAGAGAATGAGATGACAGATAGAGAACTAGAAAAGTAGAATATGAAGCATCTGTTTTTTTTTTTACGTTTTACCCCCATTTATGAGTATGTTTGTGTTTTGTGGCAGGGTTTAATCTATTCTAACTCCTCTGAAAACATAGCACTGTCAGCTTTCCCCATACCGAATTATGAAACTATTAAGCAGCACTGGCTTTGGTGTAATTCTCTGTGTGTGTGAAACCACATATGTGTTTGCCGAGGTCAGACAACGGGTAAATGTGCCTTCTGTCAGCTTTATATGCTGCACAAATTAAATTCAGAAACAGACGGAGACTGAAAAATTAGGCAATTTTGGTGCATAAGCTGGAAATAATAAATATTAAAAACTGGAAAAATTAAATTTGTTTGACAGCAATTTCTTGCAGACAACAGTAATTATTTATAGAAATGATTCTCTTCTCTTCTCTTCTCTTCTCTTCTCTTCTCTTCTCTTCTCTTCTCTTCTCTTCTCTTCTCTTCTCTTCTCTTCTCTTCTCTTCTCTTCTCTTCTCTTCTCCTCTCCTCTCCTCTCCTCTTCTCTTCTCTTCCTCTCATTTCCCTGTTTTCTTCACCACCATACAGAAAAGAGTTATTACCGTTATTTGCTCAAGAGCCCTATTTCAAATATCCACCCCTTCCAAAAGGGAAGAAAAAAATCAATACCACTAATCGATTGCCAGCTATTTTCTTGTCTTCTGCCTCTTCTCCTCCTCCTCCTCCTCCTCCTCCTCCTCCTCCTCCTCCTCCTCCTCCTCCTCCTCCTCCCTCGCAAGCCTCCTCATGTGTGTTTCTGTGTTTGTGTGTGTGTGAACCAGGAGTCAGGCGGTAGCAGGCTGAATCTACTATCTGCGCTCCCACCACTTCATGCACACTCACACACACACTCACACACACTTACACATACACGATACACCCTAGGGCTCCAAATCACACTCATCTGTTTGTGTTGACATATACAAGTTGTGGTATTAAAGAAGAAGACAGTAGAGGAATCACTTAGATCCTTGGATTTACACACACAACCAACACATTGTAAAACCACGTCCAGTCCAGAGATAGAGTTGATAGATGAAGGGGAGAGGGGTGCTGACAATAGAGGGTGGAGCCATGAGAAAATGGCAGTGGTATGGAGGGAGCAATAGAGGTAATGGAGGGGAGAGAAATGCAAGTATTGAAGCACAGAGACAGATGCGAGGATTGAGGGATGAAGGGGATTGATAAAGGAATAAAAGCGTAATAAACCATCTTGACATCTGGTCGAGTGAGATCCGTGTAACACCGTTTCATGTGTCGAATAAATAAACTAATAAATCATGGGACTTGGAAATTGCCAGCAGAGATTGAGGAGAGTGATTGCTCATCAAATGATTCTTGTTTGATTGACAGTGGGCCCTCAGATTGGTCGTTACTGTGGGACCAGGGTGCCGCCCGAGATCCAGTCCTCTACTGGGATTCTGTCTCTGGCTTTCCATACCGACATGGCTGTGGCTAAAGATGGCTTCTCAGCTCGGTACAACATGACGCACAAGGAAGTCAGTGAGAGTAAGTAAAACCTTCACACTTGCTCTCTTTTAGACAAAAAGATGGTACTGTACGGGAATCATCTGAATCTAATCAATTCTCTTCTCCATTCAGCTTTCCATTGCAGTAATGCGTTTGGTTTGGAGTCAGGGAAGATCACAGATGACCAGATCACAGCCTCGTCCAGTTTCTACGATGGGAACTGGCTGCCACGACAGGCCCGACTCAATTACAATGACAATGCATGGACGCCCAATGAGGACAGCAACAGAGAGTACATACAGGTAATTGTCCCCAACTGTGGTGCTGGTTAGCTTCCACCTTTATTTAGATTCAGTTTAAGGAATGATTTAATCACAGAGCTCTGGTAATAAGCCACCCTACGGCTTTTTAGACTTGAACAATAACTTCCAAGTGTTCACATATCATATCGCTACAATCACAACTGAAAGATAAAGGCTGGGCACAGATACCTGACTCTACAATGACTGGGCTTCATATAGTTTTATAGGAAGGAGAACATGGCAACTTTTTTGTTATGAACTTTTTAAAATGTCTTTCAATTTTGGTTTAGATTGCCTAAACCTTTTTGACCCTGTATTGCATGTGACCCCTTAAAAACAACAAAATGTATCTCAGTCGTAGCCTGAAGTACAACATTTTTGGGTCGTCAGTGTGTCTTCTTCTGAGCACATTTTCTCAACATTGCCTTGAGGTATTTTTTTTTTTTTTTTTTACAAATTTGGCACTGACATTTACTTGGTCCCATTTGATTGTCAGTTTTTCTAACTAAGACAAAAAAAGAATAAGCTGAACAGATTTGGGCTCACTTTCTAGGGCTAACTAAGGCAAGGCAAAAGGCTTTTGTTGCTGGCTGCAGAAATGTAGCCTGACGTTCTTGTTTGAGACAACTTGTGTTATCTTAATTTGTGTATGGACAGGACCTCGTCTGGAGGAACAATGTCACAATCAGGCAGATGTTAAATAAAAGCTGTGGTTCTGATTGTCTCAGCTCCACTGTAACAACCTCTGGGCCAGAAAAATACAGAAAGGAACTGTGGCCAACAAGCAGCACAAGGCCAAGGTCTCACACTTCCTTCCTGTCTTACTTCCACTGCAGCTGAGCGTTCTCTCTCTCTCTCCCTGCAGCCCACTCTCAAAATGAGCTGACATTAAACAAGCTGTCGCTGAAAGACTCTTCCCATATATTTCATGAATGGTTTTTTGACATTCAGATGGCCCATATAATCTCCTCAATCCATGCAAAGACCCCTAATTTGGATTTTATTGTTTGTGACACATTGGATTTTTTGCAAAATGGGGTTTGACAGTTGGCTGGAAACGCAGCATCTCATTCTTCTCCGTGGTCATCAGTGTTGTGGTCGGGTCGCTGCGTTCCACAGAGGCTCTCAGCTGTTCCCCTGCGTTAACGCCTAGCAGAGGCCAAAGCCCCTGCGTGTGTGTGTGTTTTGTGTGTGCATACGTGTGTGTGTGTGTGTGCAACAGCTCCTGCCTTGACAAGCAGCTGTCAGAAATGCCAATGTGCCTCTCCTTCTTCTATCTTGCACCCTGTGGTCTCTTATAACTGAGTGTGCTTGTGTTTGTTGAAATGTGTGCCCATGCAGCTCAGGCATGCATGTGTTGCCATGTTGGCACAAGGGCACGTGTGTGATTTAAATCTCTCTGTACGCACTTTCTCACACTATTCTATTCTATTCTATTCTATTCTATCCTATCCTAGCTTGGTCCAGTGAGGTGTGGTGCAGATTGATGATGTGAGCACTGGTGGCTCCATTATTCTAACAGCTCTGTGATTGATGAGGAACCTTTCCTGGGAAGCCTCACTTCTCATCTCTCTCTCTCTCTTTCTCTCTCTTTTATTTGTTCTTCACCTCTTCCCTTCATTCTGCCTCTCTTTTTCTCTCTTCCTCCTTTCCTCTCCTCCTCTACTCATCTGTTCCTCTCCTTGGTTCCGGACTATCGATTAGTTGTCTTGGTGGATCTCTGTCTGGCCCTAAGCAGGCGAGCGTGTGTGTGTGTGTGTGTGTGTGTGCGCTTGTGCATGTGTTTGTGTGTGTTGGAAGTAATCTAAAACACCTGTCTCTCTGACAGATAACAAACGCAGCATTTTACCTACCCCAGTGTTTTGTACTATACCGCAGTGGGACACGTAGCACACACACACACACACACACACATACACACACACACACACACACACACACACACACACACACACACACACACACACACACACACACACACACACACACACACACACACACACACACACACACACACACACACACACACACACGCACACACACAAACACATACACATACACACAGTGCACACACAACAAGTACTGATTAATCTACAGGTTTCAACAGCTCTAGTGGAGGAGAATAAATGTTATAACCTGCAGTAGAGCCTTTCTCATCTTCTGCTCTTCTGACTCCCCTGTTTTATTCTTTCAAATCTTGTTTTGTTAAGTCTCCAGTCACAGTCGGAACATGTGAAAAACATAATTCATTTGAGTGACAGCATAAAAAAAAGCAAAACACTAATGCTAAATAGTACAGGTGTCTGTTCTCTAATATATTAAACTAAAAAATATTCAACGTCACGGCTACGAGTGTGCAGGATCACTTTACTGCGTAAGTAGTGAAGGGGTTATATGGAATTGTTGTTGGACTAGTATAGCATCAATTGAAAAATATAAAATGTAATGTTAAAAAAAGAAAAGTGGAGGTTTCCAGTAATGTATGAGCTCAATAAGTTGTGTAAAAATAAGTCTTACAGCAGCAAAAGGTACGGGAAATGAATATCCTGTCTTGCTGGGTTTCCTTTTTGCTGCCAACATATTTTTTTAACACATTTTCCTGTACTACATGGTCAGTTGCTGCCCAGCAGTTCTTGATTATAGTGTTAAAGTAAATTCCCCAAAACAATACAAGCTCTTGTTTCATTAGGCTCCATTACAAATCCACAGAATCTATAAAAGTGGTCTCAGACTACTGGACCCCACTATACGTATATTCTGTCATGATTTGCACGGCTTTGCTTGATCCGCTCATTTCGAGCACCGTGGAGCAAAACAAATGGGTATCTATTGAGAGACCTCGAAATAAAGGAGTCTGAAGCCCCCTTGCTGTGGGCACAGTGCTGTCCATGTATAATGCAACAATGGTTACAGCATGCCAGACACGTAGCATAGCATCCACAATCAGGATGGGGAGGTGATTATGGCTATTGTATGGGAGGAAATTAAAATGAGCCCCAGGTCATTACTATCGATCTGCCAGGAGAAAGACGCAGAGAGGAGAGGAACACAGGGAAGGAGATGAGGAGGAGAGGGAAGGAGAGTGGTGAAGGTGAGAGATGGATACTGATAAACTCAGGTGTCAGCTATATTTGTGAGTTTGAGTGAATCACATTTTTATTCTCTAATGTTTTTATCCTTAACCGTGATTCAGCTGTGTTTCGTAGGCTACAGTGTCGCCTCCACCAGAAATGAGATGTCCTACTCCGATCTGTTATCAGCTTGTTTGCGTTCGTTAATGTTTTGTTTATGTTGTTTTTATTTTTATTAAAACTTCTTTCTGGCCAACAGGTGGACCTCCATACTTTGAAGGTGCTGACAGGCATTGCCACGCAGGGCGCCATTTCGAAGGAAACTGAGAAGACTTACTATGTCACCACCTTTAAGCTTGAGGTCAGCACCAATGGAGAGGACTGGATGGTCTACAGACATGGCAAGAATCATAAGGTAGGCTCAGACACGTGCGCAAACACACACACACACGCACTCCCTTTGCACCGTTTGCAAATTAATCTGGGCAATTGAAGAAAGTCTGGATGCTCTTATGTGACACAGACGCCTCGACATGCACCGACATTGAAGTGGTGGGGAGAAACATGAGATGGAATATTTGCAGCAAGAGTTGACCACATGCCCAAAATTCAAATGGTGTCTGCAATTACAGCCGTTCCACCGCTGCTCAGTTGGCTTCATTTAAAGGTTTATGACCAAGCCAGAATCAGCACACGTCTCCATGCTCCCCGTGATTCCTTACATCATTGCATGCAACTACATTTACAGTGCAATCTGCTTTTAACATCCCATCTGGTTTCTGTTACTCGCTGGTCAGAGTTCTGCCTAATGTTGACCTGGTTGGACAGGTTTCTAAGTTGCTTCTCTCAGAGGTGTTAAGGCATGATGTGTCATCAGTGAGTGTGCTGCAGTCCGGGGTGCGGGTCGAAATGAAGCCGACAGGTCTGGGGGTCTTTAAAATGGTTGCAACTGCAATTAAAGTAAAGGAGCATTCCTGTGGTTGTGGCTGCTTTTTTTCCTCCCTATCTCAGCCGTTCTCCCCGACACATGTGCGTCCCGCGGTCTAATGCCACGTCTAGGTTTGTGCTATAAACCCTAATTCCTTCATGAACACTAACGCATGCAGATGCATACTGTACATTCAAATACGTCTTTTGCTGCAAGAGGGAAACGGGAGATCCAGACTAACCATCTGGCCGTTCCTCTGAGTACTGCAGATCTCATAAGGCTTATAGCTGCAGCTAACTCCCAGAGAAATGATTGATAGATGAAACAGTGGGAACCTTGGAGAAAGGTAGTGGGGATAAGTTGAGGTATGATAGAAGAAAGAGCAGATAGAAGTGAGTGCAAAGCAAGATTCTATAGCAAGGTCTGCAATGATGGGTTTGCAATGATGGCTAAATTTAATACAAGATTAATTATTTTGGTTATTTAACTGGTGTGATATTAAGTTTTTTTTTGTAAAAACAAAAACAAAACAAAGGTAAAACATTGTAATAGTGATTTAAAGATTATTAATATAATTTAATATGTCAGTGATTGTACATCAAATCAGCTGCACTGTCAGTCAAATAACAATATTGTGCTGACAGACAGTGAAAAAAAAAAAAAAAAAAATCCCCCATGCAAAATGGATAAATGATTATGTTTTGAGGCTAGTTGTTGGTGTCACCACCCATAATCCCCCTGGAGTCCCCCATAGCCCTGGAAAGCTGCTTGAGTGCTGATTGCCCAGAGAGATATATGGGGGCATGTGTGCGTGCATGTGCATATGAATGCGTGTAGTTGAGGAGGAGGAAGGGGGAGGGGCTTAGAATAAAGCAGCAGCAGCTTCTAATATTTTGTCCCTTGTCCTGGAAACACACACAAATACATTCACACCCACACCCACATGCACAACAACACCAAGCCAACTGGCAAGAGTCTTCTGAACCATTTGGCCCCCTGGTGAGTCAGTCTGTGCGGTAATCTGATCTAATTCAGTTTGGGGTCGTCAATCGTTGCATGTGATCCACTACTCCACAGTACATGGAGCAAATACACAGAGAGTATATGTACCGTATATTGTATCCAGTATTTATGCTATGGTGCTTCCTCTGTTCTGAGAAGGAAGGATTAAAGAGCAGGCAGTGCAAAAAGGTGAAGAGAGTGATGGTCATTTATCTGATGATGAAACGACGGTGTCAGCATCCCGGTGCCTAATGTCCCTTCTCAGCTGACACACCTCAGACGGCCAGTCAGCACAAGCCTTGCCACCGCGACTGACTCTATCATCTTTCGGGGGGTGTAAGTGAGAGTGTGTGTTTTTACGTTAGAAAGGCGCATAAATCACTCAGCAGCACTGGCCAAGAGGATCTTTTTGGCAGGGTGTTTTATAGTTTGGATGTGTAAAATGCTGCGTCTGCATTCACAAGATAATTCAAGGAAATAGTTTTTATAATTGAGAGCAGATCCTGAATCACTTCAGGCAGGGATCAGTTGTAAGCAAGCATGGGATATTTCTCTTTGTCTGAACTTAAATCTGCATGACAGCCTCAGATCAGAATACTAATTGCTAGCTGATATTGTTTCAGAAAGTGTAGCTACTGCTCGATGTCCCAACTCCATCCATCCATATCTTCATCAAATGGCTCTTTCCTCTTTGTCTCCTTATTCACTCTCTTTTACATCTTTGTTCACCTCATCCTTCAGTCTTGCACTCTTTTTTTCCCATCTCCTCCTTTCCCCCCTTCTCCCTCGACACTCCATCATTTGCTCTCCCTCTCCCCCGTATGTCGCTGAGAAAGTCATCATGGAGTAGACAGGCCAGTTTATGCTGCTTGAACAAATTACTTTTTGTGCTTGGTTACAGTGATGTGATGGTGTGTGTCTGTGTGTGTGTGTGTGCACGGGAGAATTGTTGAATTAGTGTTTTTATGAGTAAGAGGCATTAAAGGAGGACAGAAATTAATGGGAGCCATATGGATGGAGGGAAAGGTATGAGCATGTCATACTGCCTGCGCTCATGCAAAATTGCACCCACGAGCAGCACAGTCATGCACGTACATAAAAACTAAGACACGCACAACTGTATGTTTACAACCTCATTTTTGTTGTGTGTTAACATTTGTCACAGATGAGTAACTCTTAATAAAGCAGCCACTGTGCGCACACACAAAGACACACACACACACGCTGGTTTTTAACATCTGTGGGTCAGCCCATAGGGGCGGCGCCACTGTCACCCAGCATCATGATGATTTGTGTGATCTGTAATGTATTTGATAATGTCATTAAAGGCCTGTTGTGAACCAGATGGGACATATGGAATACATGTTAACTCGCAGAAACTTTTTTGGCGAGATGGAGAAAGTAATATCCATACAACGTTTTGCTCCTGCGTTGTACTGACAGGCTCACAAATGACAGAGGCTGACTCAAGACACATGAACCACAGTTAGTGGTTGATTCTCAGCCAACTCTTTCTTTCTTTATAACCATAAATAATTATGTTTTTCTTTATTAGCATCTTGCCATTTTTCATATCCTCTTTTTACGACGGGGTCATGTTTGATCGTTTCGCCGTGCATGCAAACTAGCATTACAAAGGAACGGGAGAGAAAATCACGACACTTGTCTGTATAACTCATACTGCTCTATGATTCAGTGAGCAGATTTGGCTGTGGGCTTGGTTATGGGAGGTTGCCCACATGACAAGAGGGAAGCAGCAATTTTCAGTGACCCGAGGTCGCAGGTTGAGAAATGATGTTGTCTCAGTTTGAGTCTTTGTCTGGAGGAGTTTGAGACCTTCTGTTAGTTGAGGTACATTTAAGCTCAATGTGGTACAACTGTCATTACATAGCCCCGCTGAATTGCTGCAGGCAGAGCTGTCTGTGGCCATTACAACACTGGACCTCAGCCAAGACCAAAACCTCCTATTCCCACCTTAATCTGTGGGAGGGAGGATGGATGGATGGAGAGCGAGGGATGGAGGAGGGAGATGTGGGTGGAATGAGAGGGAGGGAGAGGGATGATGATGATGAGAGGGAAGTGTAGGAAAGTTGAAAAAAAAATGTAAAGAAAGAAAGACAGAAAAACACAAGCAAAAGGTCAACCAGTCAAGCATTGGACTGATGGAGGGAGGAGGACCTGAGTGGTGCAGAGGGAGGAAGAGAGGTGGAAACCAGAGGGAGAGAGGCTAAGTTCATAGGGGAACAAGTGAGTGAAGGAAAGAGAGAGGGGGGGGGGGGTTCACAGGGGAACCATGGAGCAAAAGAAAGAGGGATGGCCGAATGAACGGAGTCAGGAAAGAGAGGAGGAATAATGAGAAAAGCAGACAAGGGTGTTGACCAGAAGTCCCTCTGGATAGATCCGAGGTCTCAGCAACAGCCTGAAAAGGATGTCAGGAGAGAGGAGAGAAAATAAAATGACAGAGGAGTGAGAGGGAGGGTGAGAGGTGAGGGGAAGGCAGGAGGGAGGGTGAGGTCAAAGGAGAGGGGGAGAAAAGAGTTTGTGACAAATGAAGAAAGAAAAATGAAGAGGAAGAGAGAGGAAAGGGACACAAGGCGGGATATTATAAGGCTGCCATGTGTCATTTGGTTTGTGGGATTTGTGCACTGCACTGTCACACACACACACACACACACACACACACACACACACACACACACACACACACACACACACACACACACTAATGCCACTACAGCTGTCAAAGTCAGGTTACTTTCCCGAAGTTTGTGTGTGTGTGCGTCCTTCTGTGATGAAATGAGAGGAGATGGGGGTTTGTTTTACTATTTAATAACTCTGCCCACACACACACAAAACACACAGCGCGGACATTTGAATAATTCAGTGTGTCTGTGCTGGTCCTCGCTGGCTGACTGACTGTGGCCTTGCAGGATCACGACAGGACCACACACACACACACACACACACACACACACACACACACACACACACACACACACACACACACACACACACACACACACACACCTGTTCTTTCCTTTCCTTTGAGCTGAACATATTCCTCATCATGCTCTTTTTCTATCCTGTAGTTACACGCTAGTCAGATGCCTTTTGACCACTGCACACTGTTGGCATACAGTGTGTATGTGTTAAAGTGTAAAGAAAACATCATTCACCTCATGTCTGTGACCTTTTAACTTCAGAGTGATAGTATAATTTGAATAGGAAAGATTTCACCTGCACAAAGAGGGGTGGGTGGTCAGAGAAAGGTGTAAAGTCAAGCATCTGTTCACCAAGGTGTCGTCTTTCCATGTCTCTTAACACAGGTAGGGACATTGAACCATTAACAAACCTGCATAACACACCAAAACACACAGACAGACACACACAAACCCTGCACATGATAACCTGAGCTGTGTTGCAGGTGTTGTCCATCAGCTGATTGTTCCTGAAGCCTTTTAGACTCAGACTGTTACAGGTGAATGTAGGAGCAGCTGCTTCATCTCCCCTTCATCTCCCCTTACACCTCTCACCACAGGACAGGAACCTGGAGGCAGTGGATTACACTCTTGTATCCGGAACAATAATACATTTGGTAATAGATGTGCCTAATTTGGTTGATTAGTTTATTGAACCAGTATATTTATAATCTTTTAAAACTCATAGGTTGACATTGTTGAAAGAGGGCAAACCTCCGCCTTTGTTTATGACACAAATAATCACTCCAATGTGGGTTAATGAGTCTGAACAGGAAGGTTAAATCTCCAGTGCACACAGCAGGGTAAAAATGCACCATTTTAGCCTCGATTCATAATATTAAGAAGGTCATTTCCTCTATAAAAATATTTTTTGAGTGACAATGAGAGAAAACAGCAGTTATAACAGTGGGAGTGTAACAGAACATCAAGCAGCCGCTGAAATAGAGCTGCAATTCTGTTTGGTGACCCTGAACAAAACTGGTAATAGAAAGCAAACAGATGAATGTGCATGGACAGTTTGTGTACATTTCTAAGAGGTCCTTCAGACGCATACGCACACAAAAACACACACACATACATACAAAAACAGTACTATATTGTCAGTTTAAAAAGCTGGTGAAGGGCAACAACAAGGTTAGACACAAAAGGACACGTATACAAAAAAATTCAAGGCTATATGTACACTATATAAACAAAGATACAACTGATTCTGTGTGCGTGTGCGGAGGTGTGTGTGTAGGCATGTGCACCTACAGTACGCGTACATGTGCTGAGGAAATGTTTCAGTGCGTACCAAGGGAAATCAGAAAACACCCGCCAGCTCCCAAATCCTAAGAGTGAGGCTTCATAATTACACTTTTACACACCGACACACACTGACACCGCAACGTACACACACACACACACACACACTTGTAATTACAGCCTGCTGCCGCAATCCAATTAAGTCTTTTGGGGCCTTTGGGCATTTTTCCATCATTTAACTGGTCACAGTTTCTGGTATTAAGGCCACTGTGAGGGCATGAGTTCACTGGGTCTGACTTTGTGTTGTACACCCAGTGGGTCATGAGTTCAATTCCCTGCTGGACCAGTAGCCTGTTCCTGTTCCTGTAAGACAGAAAACCACCTTCATCCATATTCTGTCACCCTTGACAAGCCCTGCAGTTTAATGGATTGAGAACAAGAGGGAAGTAGTGAACTTACACACATCCACACACACGCACACACATCTCAAACAAAGCTAACATCTATAAATGACTACCCAAGCAAGTAATTGCAAGGCCTTTGGCTCTGTTGAATGAGGTTTACTGCTCTCTGTAATAAACACACCATGTTGTGTTTTCAGTGCTGATGTAACATAATAGAAAGAGTATTAGGGCCACAGAGGAAAAAAACAGCCTTTGAGGTTCAGTAATGAAACAACAGGATGGATTTTTGGTCCCTTAAACATATAGCGGCATCATCATGCCGGAGAGACAGGCAGGGATAGAGAGATGTCAAAGAGAAAGACAGGAAGGAGGGACGAAAGTAAATGAAAGTGGAAAGAGCAGAAGCCCAGCTGTGTTTTCCTGTGGTGAGCCCAACAGAGATGACACTGACTGATAGATACAGATAGAAAGTCTTGGTGTCAAGAGACGAAAAGACTTCTTCTGGCCATAGGCGCTGGTATTCAATTTCCTTTCATCTGTATTTTTGTGTGTTTTCAGAGGAAATCATTCTGTGTGTGCACATGCTGGGGAGTGTAGGATCTCAATGGGCAATGTGTAAGGCGACAGAAAGATGTAGCGTGTCTTTTTGTGTGTGTGTCTGTGCGTGAGTCTGCACACTGTTGAGGTGACTTTTTTTCTTTTCTGCCGTCTGAAAAAGTGTCGATGTTTTCCTTTCTCTGTGTATTGTGTATGTGTGTGTGTAGTTAAGTTAGGAGGACGTGAGAACGGTCTGAGAGGAGGATGCTCTCCCACATACTTACACTCTTGATTTATAACACACATCACACTCAATCTGTGAGTGTGTGTGTGAGTGTGTAAGAAAGCGGATTAGGGCCGCTGTGGGAAAAAAAAGTGAGTTCTGACTTTTTTCTCAGAAGTCTGAGATTAAAGTCATAATTCTGAGTTTAAAGTCAGAATTTTGAGATTAAAGTCAGAATTCTGAGATTTAAATCATAATTCTAAGATTAAAGTCAGAATTCTGAGATTAAAGTCAGAATTCTAAATTTAAAGTCAGAATTCTGAGATTAAAATCAGAATTCTGAGTTTAAAATCAGAATTATGAGTTCAAAGTCAGAATTTTGAGAGTCAGAACTCACTTTTTTTTCCCCCACAGAGGCCCTAATCCTCTCCTGGTAGCCTAAAAGCCTGATCTGAGTGTGTATTTATATACAGTATGCAAACTCTTAAGGAGAAATGTGTTACTAAATCATGCTGTCTTGAGTAAGTTTAACCACTGAACCATAAATATGTGTTAGATACGAGCTGTTTACTCGTCTGGCTCCAGTGTACTGATGGTGTTGTCCATCCGAAAATCCCAAACAAAAAGAAAACAAACAAAATGACCCCTTATGTATATTATGTCTTTATGCTAAACTGGGCTAACCTTGTTGTGACTCCATCTCTATATTTAACCTGCAGACCTGAGATTGATACAACAGCACAACACAACAATAATGACATACAACCCAGTGGCATCAGGCCTTTATCCGTTTGTCATCGACCAAGAGGATGTGTCCTATCTACTGTGTTGTCATCAGGTGCCCTCAAAAGGACCCTGAACCTGAGCTCCTGTGTCACAGCTCACCACCCCCCACCCCACCTCCCACCCTCTGCCCTTCCTGTACAGAATAACAGTACGAGCTGCAGTATTATTAACTCCCCTCTAACTCTCTCTCTATAGGTTTTCCATGCCAACACTGATGCCACAGATGTGGTTCTCAATCGGATCCCACAGCCAGTGCTGGCTCGCTTTGTGCGGATCAGACCTCAGACCTGGAAGAATGGCATTGCACTGCGGTTCGAGCTTTACGGCTGTCAGATCACGGGTAAGAAAGATGAAAATTTTCTTCTTCTGTAGAGTTTCTTCTTCGACTTTCTTTTTCTTCTCCTCGTCCCCCTCGTGGGACTCACTCTTGTGAAAACACAGTAGTCGTCTTGCCAAGTCTTATACCGGTGATATATTGGCTTTTACAGCAGGTCAGGAGGTGGGTCAGAGCAAAAATAACTCCTTTAGAAAACATTTCCCGGAAAAGAACAGGCAAACGTGAAAGGGTCTTTTTTTTCCCTTTACTCTTCATTTAAATAATCTCATGATAAATAATTCAGTAATTTGTCCATCCATCAATCCACCCAGAGCCTCTATTCATGCTTCTCTGTCCTTTCTCTCATCTATTTCTCTCCCTTTCACTTGCACACATCACACCCACTCTCATGTGCACTCACACTCTTGCCCTCACTCTTTCATATACATATCCTCCCTCTCTGTCTCCCACTCACACATCGCACACTAAAACACACACAAAAAGAAACACTCTCGGTCCTAATAGAATAATGCTAGAGTGTGATGTGTGGGTGATAACATCAGAGAGTAACAGGCTCTCAGCTTTCATCTGCAGCCCTGGCAAACAAACACGATTTCAACCAGCATAATCAGCTCAATACTATAAATAGATAAAACTTAATTAGACTGTGTGTGTGTGTGTGTGTGTGTGTGTGTGTGTGTGTGTGTGTGTGTGTGTGTGTGTGTGTGTGTGTGTGTGTGTGTGTGTGTGTGTGTGTGTGTGTGTGTGTGTGTGTGTGTTCGTTCGTTCTAGAAATGGTAAGAGAGAGTGAGTTTCAATCCATTTCAGCATGTGTGTGTGTGTGTCTGTGTGTCCCAGCTCCACTGTATCATTATTAGGTTAGGGCCTCTCTCTGCCGCCACCATAGTGGCTATTGAGAGGGACAGATATGCTCTTATCTAGGAGGGCTATTTCAGCACCCACACAAATCACAATCACACCAAAACAATATGGTACTGTGTGTGTGTGTGCGTGTGTGTGAGGGAGAGAGAAAGTGAGTGACAGAGAGAGAGAGAGAGAGAGAGAGAGGTAGATGTGGATGACATATAACATATATCAGGTAAATTTACCTGTGTCCTTTCCAGGAAGCCTAGTTTTCGCCCTATTTTAACACCCGAAATTGCATTATATATCACCTTACTTTTCCCACTTCTCTCCGTGCTGAGAAGCCATTCGACACATCTTTTGGCCCTTCCTGTTTCCCCCTGTATATCGCCCATGTCTGCCACCCTGGAATGTCAGCAATCCATCATGAGCCAGACTTTTTCTGCAAAATTGTGGTGCTTCCCGACGAGTGTGTCTTTTGTTGAGGAGGATGCGAGTTTTGTTGTGCTTTAGAGCAAAACAAACTGTTGTGCTGCAGTTTCGGTGAAATATGTCTATAAATTGCAAACTTTATAACCAAATATATCTGCAAACTGCTGTGCAGTATCTTTTCCCTTTCTCTCCCTGCCCATAGACATATTGACAAGCACGCCCATGAACAGACTGCCAGGGGGAATGTGATAATGCCCCACACAGGCCTATAAAGGCAGACATAAAGCAGTCAGTCAGTGACATGTCATTAACTTAAATCACACTTTTATGTCTCTCCCTCTACTTTTTTCTCACTTTCTACCTATCCCTCTTCAGTGTCACTCTGTTTTTTTTTCTTCCCTCTCATTCTGCTTTTCCCTCTGTCCTTACCTTGCCTTTGTTGACAACTTTCATTCCTACTTTTTCTTTTTTCTCTCACCCTCTCTCATTTTCTCCACTACCTTAAATCTTCCCCTGTCCATGGCTCATTCGACTCTTCTTTCCTCCATCCCTCCTTCTCTCCTACTGTAATCTCATTTTATTTCAGCCCTGCAGCACCTATCAATCATTTATTTTTAGCACCTTTATCTTTTTCTTTTTTTCTAACCAGGCTTGTGTGTGGTGTGTGGTGTGCATTTGTAAAACTATTCATGTGTATGTGTGTGTATTGGCCAGGTGGAGCATCAGTGGTGTACTTAACAGCTTTGTGTGACCCTGTTATCAGGAAAAGTGTGTGTGTGTGTGTGTGTGTGTGTGTGTGGGCTGAACATCAAGCGAGTGTGTGTGGAGAAGTGTGTGTGAGAGACCTTGCAACTACAATGTGCTGGTGTACATATTGCTTTGTGTAAGTGTGTGTGTGTGCGTGTCCATGTGTATATGTGTGTGTGAGCTTTAAGGGCTTTCCTGCTGGTGTGTGATATCTGGCTATTTCTGTTACTGTGATCTCCAGAGATGATATTCCCATCGACTCCCACTGCACTCCTGCATTAAAGCAGATCCTGCTGGAGTTTGGTGGCTGCTGAAACAGTCAGATAGAAAAAAAGAAAGAAACATCAAATAAGCAACATTATAATAGAGTTTTCTTCTGCCTAATCAGTTTTCAGGTCTTCTGTGGAGCTAGAGGGAGCTCATTTAGCATGGGCTGCAGCCACTGCTGTTTATTGTTGATTCATTATTTACCATAGTGAGGCGCTGTTTCAAACGTCACAACATTAAACTTTCATCTCCACGAAGCCCCGTAGAATGTCACCATCAATCACCGTCACCCTTCACTGTCAATCTGCTCTCTCTCTCTTTCTCTCTCTCTTTTCACTTGCATCTCTCTTTATCTTTCACACCCTTTCTATTCACACACTCTCCTTTCAGTCCATCTTTGTTTGACCTTTTGTATGCCTCTTTATCTCCTCCTTGTCCTCACCTTTTATCTGTCTTCTTCCTCTCTTTATTTGTCTTCCTCCCTTGCGTATTCAGTTTTCATCTTTTATTTAACCCTGAAACGTTGTCACCCTCTTCATTTCCAAATAGAAGTGGTCACTTTGTTTAGTTTCCATTGTTTCCTTTTGTCATTATTTATGGTGATACCATATTCTGCAGCTTGTTAGACTAAAGCGCGTTTGTCAGTGTAATAAACACTATCCCTTTGATCTGCAGCATGCTTTCATTTAGTTCCTCTGTTTGGGAGCTCTCTGGCTCGATTCCCCATGAAGAATCCCCTTTGGTAGCTCGGGTGAAGTTATGCATCAACTTCCACAGAGAGAAGGGAAAATAATGAATTGGGTTGATGGAAAGCAGCTCAGAAAGGGCTGTGCAGTCGTAACACACCAGTTGTTGTTTTAACAATTCATGTCGCAGCCACACAGGAGTTTGGCTCCAAGATGAGATCAAGTGGTTGCACCAAATTATTCCTGACCTGAAAGTCACCTTCATTTGTGAAGATCTTTTAGCAATCCAGCAATCTCATCTAGCCAGAAAATCCACTAGCCTTTAGGGAATAATAAAGAAGTGTATTGGCTTGTTACCTTTGAATTACTTCACATTTCCACCACTTCTTCCAAAACTGTTTTTCACTTGAGCATGTAACTTCTTGGCAGCCCTTAATTTCATTTCACAGACTAATATAAAAAAAACATCACTGTAAACAGTTGGTTATTTTTTTTGTCAAGTTTATATTATTTCTGTGTCACACTGGAAAGTCACCTGAAAGTCCCTGAAAGATCTAACATGAATCTTTTTTCATCTAAAATTTGAATTCATCGTTTTTTTGTCGCAACAATTAGGCTTGTTTATCCTGTGTATCACCTTCCCACCTGTACATTTTGATTTCTAAAAAAAAAAAAACGTATTTCCTTTTCTGTGTCTCTGTCTTTAGATGCCCCCTGCTCAGAGCTGCAGGGGATGTTGTCTGGGCTGCTGCCTGACTCCCAGATCTCTGCATCCTCCATGAGGGACATCCACGGCTCCATGGGGGCAGCCAGGCTGGTGGCCAGTCGGTCAGGCTGGTTTCCCAACCCGACCCAACCCATAGCTGGAGAAGAGTGGCTACAGGTATGCCAACATTACTTTGTGTTTTAACACAACACTATTATGTTCTACAGAACAAGTCCCTTGTTTCCAATTTCAAAAGCAACTGAAGGTAAGGGTGGGGGTCAGTTTCCTGAAAGAAAATGTTGTTGTTTGGTGGTTTCTTTATCTATGTCTGCAAAAAAAAAGAGTATACTGGAAGATATTAGAGGAATAAACCATTGGAACATCAAGCAGACAAGATTAAGATGATGATTCAATATTAGTCAAAGGTCAAAGATCTCAATGCATCCAGCAAACTGCAAAACAACAAAGTGAGTCACACTGTGATTCAGTTAAGGAAATACTGTAGACATGCAAAGAAGAACCCAGTTCCACAGCCTGAGTTCTCAAATGGCAAATTGATCTTAAATTCATACCAGGCAGAGTATATTGCTAGTGACTCCTATGACACTGAGCTAACAACAGGAATCTTGTGTTGTAGGTGGACCTCGGTATGCCCAAGATGGTTCGGGGCATTATTACCCAGGGTGCAAGAGGGCTGGAGGGCAGCACCAGTGCTGAGAACAGAGCGTTTGTCAGGAAGTACAAACTGGCCCACAGCTTAACAGGCAAAGAGTGGACGCACATCATGGACAAGAAGACTGGGTTTGCTAAGGTAAAGAGGGGGAACACACACAAACACAACCTCTCTGTCTGACACAAACATACGTACTGTGTTCTCTCTGATTGTCACTGTCAGTTCTTCCTGATTTGTAGTTTATTTTTAGCTGTCTTTCAACTAAATCCCTCTTCACTCTCCTCTTTCCCTCCCCCTTTGCGTCTGTCTCTTTCTCTTCTTGGCCTCGTCATTTTCAGCAAAAAAAAAAGAAAAGCCATTTTATTACAGCCTCAGCTCTGATAATAATTCAATTTAATCACCTCACTCCTCATTTTCAGAGCCTCTGTCTTTGCTTCTCTCCTCTATAGTCCTCTGTAGTCTCCCTCTCTGCTTCCTTCTGTCTCTCTATCCGCTCATTCACTCATCCTCTATTTGTCTCTCATGGGTGTTAATTAAAAATGTCTTTCCTGCATCACCACCCAACACTGCTGGCAATCTAACGCACTGTGAGACAGGGCACTTTAAACTGTGTTCTCTTTTCTGAGAATCAGTCTTAAAACCCTTTAATAGTACTACTGAGTGCCTGGCTTTTCTCCTGATGCTAAAACCCTGTTCTCTCTCATCTGTCTGTCTTTTTAAATGAGCATCCTGGGAAATTTATCATAAGTTTTTAAAATTCCAAGAATGGCGAAGGCAGAAGATACAATTCAATTAATGAAACCAATATTACAATTTTCACAGCCCATATAATTTTTTTTCCCGAAAGCATAAGTGTAGTCAAGACAGTTTTCTGCTTGTAATAAATCTTTATGCTGGAGGCTGCTGCAAGCTGCCTCAAAAAATTACATGAAAATCAAAGGAAACACCCTCTGTTGTTATTTTTATGGCACGTCATACTGTGCTGGGAAACAATGCTGATTAGGAGTGTTATATGACTCCGGAAAGACAAGCTTACCATTTTCCTGTTGTTTTACAATGAGATTTAAATGGTGGAGCAATGAAATGACAGCATTTGATTGCCTCTGCTGTTTACATGTTTCTACATTGCCTCTGAAAGCTTCAATCCCCTGTGCATCAGTATTAGTACACACATTCTGTCATTTGACATAAGTCAAAGCTTGTCACTGAGGGTTTTGTAGCCCCAAACAGCTGTCGCCCATCGTGGCCAGCAACAGAAACTTGCCATTTGATAGATTTTCCTATTGAGCGCATGAGCTGAACTATGGAATGTTTAAATTGGCAGGGAAACATCCTTTGGACCAGAGATTGTTGTGAAATGAGAAGAGGAATGCACCCTCTACTGTAATAACCCCCTAAACACTAATGACATCATGATCAAGGTGCCTTTACTCCCCCACTCTTAGATTTTCGAAGGAAACAGCCACTACGATACTCCAGAGGTGCGGAGGTTTGATGAGATTGTGGCGCAGTACATCCGAGTTTTCCCTGAGAGGTGGTCGCCTGCTGGGATTGGCATGAGAATGGAGGTTCTAGGCTGTGACCTGCCTGGTAAGAACACACTCAGTAACACAAGGGTACACACACTTCTGAGAAGAAATATGCACATGCAACACAGAAATAAACATGCATACAGATTAACTCACAAGCCTTTTGTGTGCTTGTGGACAAAATGTTTATAACACAGACACAGACTCATTCAGTGTTAATGTCCTCCTACAACACAAGTGTGGGTACAAGTAAGACAAATGATCCACAAACTGTGATCAAGAACAATCTTCTCCAAATCACATATTGTATCATTATAATTGCTGTGATACTGCTGCATATAACATGATCCATAAATATAGTTACTTACAAACATTACAGGCTTAAATGTGCTCTTTAAATCACACAGTAATGTGTTTGTCAAGCATAATGAGTGTAAAAAGCATGTGTGTTTGCGTGCGTGTGTCCATGTATGTATTTTAATCTGTCATTGTTTAAAGCTTTGTCTGTCTGCCTCAGTACTTAGAGAGTCTACAGTATATAATATATGGTATATACAGTACACTATATACATACCGTATACCCATGTGCATAGTGTGGGTGCAGTGGTGGGTGACGTTAATCATCTTGCTCTATAGGAGATTTTGCAACATGTCTGGGCTGGGATTAACATGTCTAGGTCATGGTATTTTTACTAATAGTGGTCAGCTGTGTAGATGCCCCGTATTGTGTTCACAACCTATTATGTTAATAACATGTCGCTAGTGTGTTGTTAAAGATTATGTGCAGTGCATGGCCTGCTTTACTTTAAATACATGATCTATTCTGTAAAAGATGGGGCGAAAAAAATCTTCCCTTTCAACTGCTGAATTTGATATATTTTCCACCCAAGACTGGTATAAACAGTTATTTATAAAGAGTTACCAAGGCAATTCATGCAAATAAAAGTATTGTGGCTGGATTGAGTTGTGTAAGAACCATTTAGCACAATATGTCATGATGTGTAGGCTACACTTAGTTAAGCAATTTTTTCTCAGCAGCACAGTAACTTTTATAAAATAACATGCTGTAGTCCAAAGGTCTACTGTATATTCATTACTGAACCCTAGCAATGATAATGTCAATTCACCAGCAAATGCATTGTGGACAATAGACACCGTGTCACTTTCCTCTCATCTACTCTCCTCTCAGATCTTACAGCTTTAGGCAGGTTGTGACGTGTTACAGGTGAAGACAGGAATAGGAAAGGACATGTACCTTTTCCCAGTTGACATGAAGTGGTGCTGTTGGCTGCAACTGATGACCTGCCACTAGAATCCTGTCTTTGCAAGTGTGTGTGAGGGAGGAGAGAGAGACAGAGAGCCCGAAGGGAAGGATACATCCTAGATGTGTCATGACTAGCCAGGAGACCGTGATGATGGGAGGAGAAGCGTCCTCTACTTCCAACATAGGTTTTAACTGGTTACCATGGATACATTTGACATTAAATTTAGGAATAATACAGATTTACAGTTTTGCTCTCTTGCTTTTATGATAATGGATCTAACAATTTATTACAATACATCCAACAAAAAGGTACAGCAATCAGTGTAGAACTTTAACTACTAGTGATTTTTTTTCCCGTTTCTTTAGTGGCACCTCTTATCCATTGAAGATTTATGGCTTACATGATTAAAAAAGAGAACAGAATCGCTGCAGTCTATGCAATTACAGCCCATTTACTCCTATCCACATATATTTTACAGTTTCTTTTTTTTTTTACACTTCGTGGTTTCAAACTTAGCCGTAATTTAAGGACTTCCAGTTAATGGCATCTTTAATGAGAGGACATGAAAGGTGGAATGATTAGAGGATTTTTCTCTCGAAAACTTCTTTTTCTAAATTGTGGCTTTCAGGTGACTGGCAAAATGTAGAATCTAAAAAATCAGTGCAATGATGTGAACCCCTCCGGCACAATAAAGTAAGAGTGAAACATTGACCGTGCCTGTTGTAAACCAAGAATGGCAAAAAATGAATTTCTTCTAATGGAGATAGATGTTTCATAATATGTGCAATCATACTGTTTGTAACCTATGTGATTGCAATGGCAGTTTTTATTTTTTCTGTCCAAACACATTGCTTGTTATTGCACCTAATAACATCATGCACACCCTATCTGCAGCCATCATCTCCATGATCGCAGTACGGATCAACCTCTTGGCTACTGGAGTTGCTTTGATTGCCTGCTCGTCTGGCTGTCTGTGTCTGTGCGCCAGATGTTTGCCCTCTGGATGTAATCCGTGCAATAGACATGATAACAGTTCATTCCCACTTCGCATGATCGCTACAGCAACCGCTGCTACTCCTAAATACCTAACACCACACACAAATATAATTCTACATCTTGGTGGCTTAGAGCAAGGTGATTTAGTTTGGATTTCTGTTTTTTAATTGTCTCCACACGAGGTGACGAGGAAGCTAACGCTGAAAAACATCCTCAAGAGTTATGCAGCAGGCGCCATCAGTGAAAAAAGCAAAGAACATCTCACCAAAGACAAAACAAAATACACTTTGTTTCCTCCTCATGCTTGTGTGGTCGGTGTTTGTGTGTTGCAAGCGTTGAAGTTGTAAGGGGAGATAAAATATTTAACAAAGTGCATCAGCCTCAGTCCAGTGAACACAGCTGTTTACACACAAAATCACACACTGACATGTAACTCCAGTAGACCTCTCCCGTGCGTTCAGACACACTCAGACGGACGGGTAGAAAGGTACAAAGCCATACAAGAAGAAGCTTTTAGGTTTCTTCCTCTATCTAATAGTTTCCCTTCTTTTAAACAGGTGGCATTAAAAACAGTTCAAGCCCTGATTTTATTTTTCACCACCTGTATCTCTTATAAAATCTGAACTGTGGGAGTTCCCTTTATTCCCAGCGCCTCGGCGTAGGCCTATACAGTGGAGCAGCAGCCCCGCCTTGTCTCAGCTCTGCTCAGGAACCAAGGGAGCGAATTGATGAACTGATGAATAAATAAGAGGAGACATCAGCAGTGTGAGGCAATCACATGTTCACTGACACACTCACAGGCATATACACACACTGTAGCCGGTCTGCAGTGGATGCAGCAATCAGAGTGGCCTTTCTATTATTCAGTGGTTGGTTTCAGACCTCTGTTCTTTCTTCTCTTTCCTTTATATGGACCCTGGAAAGAGCCTGTGACTATTTGTATAATATTTAAATAATATAGAAACACACTTATAATGAGCTTTTTACCTCTGGGCAGCTTTTGACATAAATAACAAACCTGGACCATTTAATGTAAAATAGTTACATAAATATTTAGTTTTCAACGATAATAAGTCAAGCATGCTTGTCTAACAGTGTTACAGTATTTACTGTATGTCTTAAGTTGCTTCACACTAACATATTTGTCATTCAAAAATAGAAACAAAGACATAATAATGTGATGTCAGTCAGCAACCTCAAATTCTCCAAACATTGGCTTTGACAAACTCATGCAGACTTTGCTTTTCCATTACTGGCTCTGTATTGTTTTCATACTTTACAATGAAGCACACTGACCTGGCCTCGGGGCTGCAAAACAATTTCCTCACATGGGAGAGACAATCTCAGCACCCAGTTACAATGAAGAAATCTGAAATTACGGATCCAGGGTTCTTAGAGGGCCACACAATAATGTAGTTTAGCATCTCATTACTGTGCCAAACCCGCGGTACGAAAACAGAAACAAAAGCCAGAATATTATTGCAGGACTCATTCTAATCATTCACGCTAGCTATGGAGGCAACATGTAATTTAGGTCTTGTAACCTATTGGATGTGAACAGAGAGCTGCCAAGCTGCCAGATTTGTTCATGTTTTAAATGACTGAGCTATCAGAACATCTGCTATGCTCTCATCTCTTTCACTCCACACCTAGTTGTTGGCAGGCAGGCAGGAAGGCACATATGCACACACACACACACACACACATACACGCACCACCTGTTTGGCACAGCGACAAGGGTTTGTTATTAGTTTTGTAAATACACGCTTAGTTTCTCATCTCCATTGAAAACTATGGTGGGTGGGGTACTCAAGGAGCACAGAGACACTGAGAGAGAGAGGATAGACAGATGAAGAGGAGAGAGAGAAAGCAGCTTTGTATCTGGAGTCTTTTTTATTCATCTGCTGCTGCTCTTTAAATCACAAACCTTCACTTGTCATGAAATCTCACTGCAAACCTGATTCTGACAGAAATAATATACTTCTTACTGCCGTGCTCCGACACAACCACAATGATTAACCCAGTGCGGGCTCTGCAGCAGGTAGCCTGTCGGTCATGGCCGACAGCTTGTCTCTGTGCCGCCTGAAGCCGGACCAGTTGTGACAAACGGGTCGGCATCGTGGCTGGCTGTGTGTCTGAGTGTGGATCTCTAAAATCCCACAACAGATCTCTACTCCCAAAGCTCCCAAATGAACAATGGCTAGTCCAAAGAAAGACATGATTGTATGTGACAAATCCCTAGATTTCTATAAATGTGAGGAAGTATGTTGTGAGAAAAGCATATTGGGTCATATAAAGATTAAAAATAACACTAACTTTATGGTTTACATTGTAATATGCAGAAGTGAATGGATTCCCTGTGTCTGGCGTTCACACGTTGATGATGTTGGACACACAAACACGCTCAAATACAACCATAGTTAGAGCAGAACCCCGGAGGGAGCTTTGTTTAGAGTTCTAGAACATTCTAGAGGTGTTCTGCTGTTCCAGGTTTCCAGCCAGTCATTCAGGTTTAGCCAAGTGTGTGTGTGTGTGTGTATGTGTCCAACATTGCTGATTGCTTTCACATGTGAGCTGTGGCTCCAGTCCAGACCCTTTCATGTGATCGGTGGGATGTGTCTTTAGTTACACCCACTCATATCACTCCTCTGCCCCTCCTCCTCCTGCCTTTTCTCCCCCCTCCCCTAGAGATCACAATGATTACATAAACATATTTACCAACAATGACAACAACCAGATTGCCAATTACTAATAAAAAATACACTCATTAGATTTACAGAAGTATGGTGTAGACATATATTTCACTGTTCTACATCCAGTTTTATCATGGTATTATAATGTTATTCAAACAGCAGGCAGTGGGAAGACAGAGTACCATCGAGCCATTATCAATACTTATTGTTTAACTTCTCTTTGATTATTCGTTCATCCAAAGTAATTTAAAACTAAGTGAAAAAAACCAACAATGAGCTGGGTTAAAACACAGCAGCTTGTTTTAATAAAAAAGTAAGAATCCAGCTTAGAGAAGCTGCCTGCAGCTGATTCCTTCATCTTGTTTCATAAAGGCACAGAGCTGACCCCGCTGCTGCCGACAGTGAGTGTGCAGATGTTTGTGGCTTTGGCAGAACCTTTACCCCATCTCCACCCTGTCTTTGTAATCACTCCTGTGTCCTGCCGCTGCTACTGTAACAACCCCCCTGACCCCCGCCCACAACCCCACTCTAAACCGCACAACTGCTTTGAGAAACTTGCTTCCCAAACTGCTCAAGAGTTTTTACAGGACAGCAGCAGTATATACGCTCCAGCGTGGCTGATGAGCGCAGGGTGCCCGGGTGACAAAATAAATCACTCTCTCGCCGCTGCTGCGGAGGGGCTCAGTCCTCGGTTGCACCGCTCCTGGCTCTGCCCGTGTACGCTTCAACAAACACAGCAGGGCCCGCAAAATCAAGCACACGCCCATAGAAGTTCATCAGTTAATCTAAACCATATAATCGTGTTTGTTTCACTACAGGAGGACAATCAAGTTCATCTTTTCACTCTCGTACTCCTCCTCCTTGATATCGCACATTGAAGCACTTAGCAATGGGCACAGGTTCATTGTGGGCGCCTGTGTGTTTAAATGTGTCTGTCTGGGAAAAAAAAGCTTGTGTTCTTCCAATATAAATATTTAGGTTTGGCTCACCATGTTTTTGCAGTGTTTTCCAGTATGCCTGCTGCTGTTTTTTTCTCTCTCTCTCTACCCTCATCCATCCATCCATCCACCCTGTGTTTGGGTTTTGATTTCTTATTTTAAAAAATCTACTGTATGCTCATAGTCATAGTGCTCATACTGTTTATTCCTCTTATCGCAGACTTTCATGTGTTAAAAAAAGGTTGAGTAGAAAAGCGGAGTCTTTTGCACAACTAGCATGTTATATTTCTCAATAATATTCCTCTCTGTGTTGTTTAAAACCACAGGGATAACATGGATCAGTATTTTTTTCAGCGACAGAAAAACACAAAGTATGATTTTTAACTCATGCACAGTCTGTCAAAGTACCTGCAATTAAATATCGCCAAAAAAAAAAGAAGCACTGATTGGACGTTGGAAGATGCTGAAACCATATCCTTGTTAACAGATTACTGCTTGGTGATCTAAGAAGCTGCGTCTCTTCAACGGAGAATTTAATGGCACGCTTTCTTAATGTTTTTTTTTGCCACGCTTAAACTCATTTCCTTTGTAGCTGACTATGGTTCACTGATGTAGTTAGCCATTCATTGCCAGCAGCTTCTTTTTATCATCTCAGTTGTTGTTGCACTTAGCTTGACACTTAAGGCTATAATTACAATCACATACCTTGTGGTGCTTTGTTGCACAATGGGCTAATGAGCAATTCACTGTCAGTACTTTTCCTGACATAAAGAGCATCTTGGCTTATCGTGTTTCAGCTGTTTAGCTCATGGCTCTGCCTTTTAGCCATGCTCTATTATGGGTGGCTTTTTAACCACCGCCATGTGCTAAGTCTTCTACCACCAATATGTTTCACTGGGTTACAGAAACTCTTCTTTCCCGTCTACTAGACATTAAAACTTGTGGTCCAGTGCAGCACTTACCATAAAAACCAGCTATTATTGGTAGCTCGCTGTACAATGGGCTAATTAAGCATGTAGTCTGGAAAGAGTTTCCCGCTGCAAAGAACTCATTTTCCCACCCACTCATCTTCAGAAGAGAGAGTCATAATTAGTGTAGCATTTTAAGCCAGATACAAATCAAACCTGCACTTCTGGTTTTTTAAAGTGTGGTTGTCTGATTTGCCTTTCAGATCACTGGCATGATTTTTATCCAAAAACACTTATGTTTTCCACCATTACGTCGCATTTGATGTCATACTTTCACATTTAACTGCCCCATTCTTGGTGGTTGAATTGAAATCAGGTTTGCTCACTAGTTTCCAAGTTTCTTTTCACCAAAATCTCAACTAGCCTTTTGCTGCATAGCATACTGTTTTATGTACAAACATGTACTGTTTGTTATTTTCAGGATCTTTGTGCAACTGTATGGAGCTAAATCAGCAAGGAGCTTTTCAGTTGATAAAATATGATGAAAAATGTCTGTTTAAGAGGGAATTTTACAGTGAAGCTCATACCTACAGCAGATTAGTTAGCCTGTGTCAATAGATATCAGTGGAGGTCCCTGTTACAGTAAAGAGAACATTTATCCAGCTGCCATTTAGTCAGCCAGTCAATCACATAGTCATTAAGCTAAAGTCATACACACACACACATTCACCGTGTCGCCAATAATTTGAGTAGTGGCCACATTCCCACTCTGCCTCAGACACACACATGCACACAAACTCACATACTGTGTCAGTAGTCATTATTTAGGATGACAGAGGTAGATTTATACCCAGAGCTCTTTCCATAATTGAACAGTTTTCGTCTCTCTGTTTCCGCTTCGCCCTGCCCAGTCAGCAGGTTTACACCGAGCACTTGGGCCACCTTCTGTTTGTCAGTTTGAGGTGTGTGTGTGTATGTGTGTGTGTGTGTGTGTGCATGCCTGCATAAGTGTGTGTAAGGAAGAGAAAGACAGAGTCATGGCAAGTTGCTGTAACTCAGTGGTGTCCAGGATGTTACATTTGCAGTACAGATGTTAAGACAGTTACAATTTTTATGCTCCTGCTTGAATCCCTACTTTTTAAAATATTACCGTGTTGCTGTCCTCAGTCTTTCCACATAAGTAACTAAACACACTGCTGTCTTGAACTTGTCTGTCTTGTTAGTCTATTGCAATTACAGTAAGTAAGTAAAAGAAACATCCCCAGCAAAAGCATATTACACATTACTTGAGCGTTATATAACAGCTACAATAAAATAAAATAAACAATTATAATGAAGTTATTTATGTAAATTGTTTAACTGACCTTTACAGTTGAAACAGAGAGGACACTCAAGAATGGAAAGAGGAGGATAAGTAAGTGAGAAAGGAAAGGAGAGGGAGGACAGACAGAGAGCAAAGTTGAATTAGACACGAGGAGATGGAGATGGGGATGGACATAGGAGGCCGGCAGGAGCTGTGTGTGGTCATGAATTAGGAAAATAGTGGTGAAAGGTGGAAGGGTTATGCTCCCTGCTTCATCTCTCACTCCCTCTCTCTCTCATCTCCATTCCTCCCTCTCTCCTTTCCATATGGGGGGCTAATTACAGTGGTAAAGGGCACCAAATTAAAACAGCTTAATGTCAGCAGCTGGGAACTACTTATCCAATGTTAATATCTAATTTGGTGTGCGTGAGTGTGCGTGCGTGTGTGTGCGTGTGTGTGCGTGTGTGTGTGTGTGTGTGTGTGTGTGTGTGTGTGTGTGTGTGTGTGTGTGTGTGTGTGTGTGTGTGTGTGTGTGTGTGTGTGTGTGTGTGTGTGTGTGTTAGTACAGCAATGCTCTCTCTCTCTGTTTGGGCTTACATAATAATCCTGCATACTTTTACTGTGAGCAGACTGTGTAAACAACTCAATAAAGTTATGCACATACACAATACACACTTGAGGAATAGATGGGCCCAGACACCGACATGAACTCAAAGCTAGTACTAAAGGCTACCAAAGGTTAAGAGTTCACAACTAAATACGACACACACATACAGAGAGCGATAGAGAGACCACCAAGCGAGTTATGGAAACATCTAGAACAACCAAACAAGCAGTAAATCAATGGTGGTCTCAGATTTACTGGGCTGGTGGTGGTTAGAACGGACATAAAATAACACCAGACAGAGTAACGGCACGGAGAGAGAAGCCCGCGAGGTTGAGAGGGGAGAGAGCAAAGGATTGTAGGAAAAGAGCACAAGAAAGCGACGCGGTCTTAACAAAGGGAGAGAAAGAGCTGCGGGCAAACAAGAGCAAAGCGCGAGTGGAAATCTAAATATGCCTGAGGGAGAGATGACAGAAAGAGAAGGAGAGAAAGAGTTATGGAGAAGAAAATTGCGGTTGTGGTAAAACAGAAACAACACTAGATAGGGTTTCACTTCTATGACGGAGAGAGGCAGAGAAAAGAAGAGCTTTACTCTGTGTGAGTGAGAGAGAGAGAGAGAGAGAGAGAGAGAGAGAGAGAGAGAGAGAGAGAGAGAGAGAGAGCTTCTTGTGGTGTTGATTGTGGTTTTGCAAAGCAGAACTGAAACCAGTCAGATTTATTGTGACAAATGCAGGGAGAAGATAGAAAGATGGGGGGGATTTGTAGAGCAGACGTAGGGATGAAGGAGGGAGAGGAAAAAAAGAGATGGACCATAAAATGAGAGAGAGAGAGAAGTAGAGCTTCTGAGAATAATTTGGTGAGAGGTTTGTGGTGTTCGCCTTGTGCCATGCAAACCAATCTTCTGTTCCCTTACGTCAATAAATAGACACACGCTTGCACCAAGTACCACTTACGTACACCAGTGTGTGTGTGTGTGTGAGTGAGAGAGAGAGAGAGAGAGTAAGAGTAAGAAAGAGAGAGAGAAAGCTGCTAAAACATTCAGTGACGTTTAAGGAATCTTAACCAACAGTAGAAAACTGCTTATTAAGACCAGAAGGTCTTAGGGTTATACTGACATACCCCACTGCTGACGTGTCTGTGTGTGTGTGTGTCGGTGTGTGTGTGTACATCTGTTTGATCTATCATACACTGGTTGCATGCTGCTGTGCACCAAGGTCAGTTTGAGTGCAGCATCTATCATCATAGTGCACTTTTTTGTGTGTGTATGTGCGTGTTTGTGCCAACCTGCAGTGGCTAGAATGAGTGGTGAGGCGCAGTCTTGAGCTGAACGCCAGCACACGGCCTCGACTCACTCTGTCACTGCCTGGATGATGACAAACTTCAGCCTTAACGCACAGTCCTGGAGAACAACAGCGAAGTGTGTACAAACATCATTAGTTAGTGGATAATGCTTTGGCCAAACGTCGCAGCTGCACTGAGAAAACACCGCTCTTTTCTCCCTGTGTGCACTGAAGCTGTTGGAGAACAAACTGTGCAAATGTAAAGAGCAGAACTCACATTTGTTCAGTGTGAGTCAACTGTTGTCTCCACTTGTTAGACACTTTGTGCTGGAAATTAAACATGATTAAATAAGATTAGCTCATGCTAATAATTGCACTACTAAATATAGAGTTGTTGTGATGTAATGTTCTACTGTGTTCTGCCAAGTCATCTCATTCTATTCTATTCTATTCTATTCTATTCTATTCTATGCTATTCTATTATATTCTATTCCATTCCATCCCATCCCATTCCGTTCCATTCTATTCTATTCTATTCTATTCTATTCCATTCTATTCTAACCCATTTTCTTTCTCCCGTTGATAGAAACCACTACTGTACCTGACACAGTGACCCCCACTGTGCCCAGAGTGGAACAGACAACTGCTGCCATGAGACCAGGTATACACACACACACACTCACACACTTAAAGGGATAGTTCAACATTTTGGCAAATTGGCCCATTGCCATAATCGCTATAGTCATAGCAGTAGGTTCATTACCTTTAATTGTAGGTGTAAGCTATTTTCAGTACGGCGGAGCGCAGCAGCTGGCTGCTCAGAGCTACGCTATGGAGGCTAATGGAATTTCTTGGTTTCCCTCATTAAACTCATCAAATTCAACATCCCAAAACTCCACAGCGCTTTTGTAGACACGTTGTGACCTGCACAACCACCACGCTATGAGATAATGACGGAACGATACGAAACGGAGCCGTTTTCGAGGTAAATACAGGGTAAATACGGAGACTGCTTGCTGAAAAACTGTCCCTGAACGCAACGCGCATCAGCGGTTTTGTATGAATTTACCTCGAAAACGGCTCCGTTTCGTATCGTTCCGTCATTATCTCATAGCGTGGTGGTTGTGCAGCTCACAACTTGTCTACAAAAGCGCTGTGGAGTTTTGGGATTTTGTATTTGATGAGTTTGATGAGGGAAACCAAGAAATTCCCTTAGCCTCCATAGCGTAGCTCTGAGCAGCCTGCTGCTGCGCTCCGCTGTACTAAAAATAGCTTACACCTACAATTAAAAGTAACGAACCTACTGCTATGACTATAGCAATTATGGCAATGGGCCAATTTGCCAAAATGTTGAACTATCCCTTTAATTGAAGCGCTGTCACGCACACTGTCTCCACACTCTCTCATGCAGATTTTCTTGCAGGCACACATGCATTTATTTTCGTCCCGTCTCCCGTCCACCATACACTCAACCGCTCACACTCACACTCTTAAGGTCAAACTCATGATGTCATCGTGCACCACTGGGCCTCTGGGCTTTGAAGTCTGCTAGCTTCAGTGGTCCCACAGGAAGCTCTGTTTGAGTGAAAATAAGCTCTCACAGCCAGAGGATCTTGCCTCACACACACACACACATGCACACACATATTGGGAATGTCATTTCTCAGCCATAGGTCAACAATTAGCCTCACTGGAGTTTATATAGAGAAGTGCTGTCGATTCGTGTTGTTGCTTCGTCATTGAATTCAGTGACTTCAAACAGCAGAAATTCGAGATGTGTTTAATAATATCCTGCTTTCTATTGTACATTTTATTCTTTCATTACATCCTCTTTCCTGCACTGCTTGTTTTCTTTTATCTTCTCCACTGATTCCTCTGTCTAGCCTGTTCTCTCTCCACATAATCGCTCTTTTACTCTAATATTTGTATTCAGCATGATTTATTGAGATGTCATTTTACATGAGCGCTATTGCCAAAACATCTAAACACAATGGGAATCCCTCTTAAAGCAATATCAAAATAAAGCGGAGCCAGCGATTATGGCATCCAGTCTCATGAAAGGATGATAAGAGGCAGACAAAGGTTTAGATTTGACATGGTGCTAAAAGCTCTCTGAAAGCAGGTGCCTTGATTGTCTATTGTGTTTATTATAAGTGAATACACATGCACAATCAAATGTGTTCATTCACAGTCTGTCTGTCTCTCTCCATCCGCAGCCACCACTCCATCCCTGTCGGCCGTGTGCGACTTCGAGCAGAGCTTGTGCGGCTGGTCGGCTGATCCCCAGTCAGGTGTGAGCTGGTCCCTGCACACAGCCAGCAGCAGCTCCACTGGACACGGCACGCACGAGACGGGGCAGGATCTGGCTGTGGGATCGGACAGTGAGTACTGACTTGGTGGCGGTTACCTCGTATATGAACAAATACATCAGCGTGCAGCCACACATCATACTTCATACTGTTACTCTCTCGCTGTGAGAGGAAATATCCAATTTTGTGCGACCAGACTTTACCAACTCCCTCACTCCCATTTCATTTTTTGATGACTGACTCCAAATAATGTTTCAAGAATGACACAGGCATGTTTGTTGTTGTAGAAGCCGTCTTACCAACAAGCTTTTAACAGGACAATTTGTTCTCTTGCAGACACAGTGTACAAACCTCCCTATCCAAACTCTGTGTCTAACATACCAACCTTACCTTTGATCATTTCCAACATTTCTCATCTTCACACGGCAAGAATCCATGCCGGATTCTCTGGGCAGGTCTCCTACTCTAATTAAACATTCATATTTTCCAAATTCTGCGTGCGTGCGCCCATTAGAACCCCCAAAAAAAATAAAAAATCTCTCGTCATTCGTAAGTTTTCTTCATTTCAAGACATTTCTCATTCTTCAAACACGGAAAAGAAAGCATCGTCATGTTGAGATTGTTTGACCTCCCTCAGCACAAAGCCTTCTCGAGCTAATTAAGAGCAAAGCAGTTGTCCTGTGGTGGTATATTACAGATCCCAGCGCTGGGAGGAACCACTGACAGCAACTATGATGCAAGGATTTCACTCTGATCTGCTAAAAGTGTGTACGAAAAATTAATTGGGAGTTTTTTTCTCCTTGTTTTTTTCAAATATGAGGTTTAAGAGTTGCACTTTCACTAACCTAGTTTATTACTTTATTGTCTCATCTTTCTGTTTTTTTCCCTTTTTCCCTCTTCCTCAGCGTCTTTTTTTATCTACAACTTTTCAGTGTCTTCTTGGAGTTTCACTTCTCTACAGTTTATTTTGTCTTCCATAATCACCTTACTTCAGCCTCCTTCTGTCTTCTTTCCCTTTATTTCATCCTTCATTTTTATATACCTCTAACATCACTCACTTCTCCTTGTTGAGAGAGTGGTAAGGGTTTACCACACTTCTTATCCCTCTCTTTTTTTTCTTTTTTACATCTATCTCACATTACAGTATATGATTTCTCTCTTTCTATCTCCACCTTTTCCCTCCATCACTGTTTCTCTCCTCACTGACCTCTCCCCTGTTTCCTCCGGTGCCTTTTCCCCACATCTGTCCATCTTTAATAAGAAGGCAGGAGGATAACCGAGACTGTTTTATCCATTACGCACACACACACACACACACACACACACACACACACTGACTCACCTAACTCTTCACGCCCCTCTCTCTTTCATACGCACTGGCATACTTTCTGTACTGTACTTACACACCCATGAGGCAAGCGCACACACACGCACACACATAGCCCAGAGCATTCAGATATGTCAGATGATGGTTTTGACAGAAGTGCTGCCTTAGCGCTCCAGCTCTCCCTGAGGCTCCACACACACACACACACACACACATCCTCCACATATTATTCAAGGTGGGACTGTCCGCGTATTAAACACTTGGTGTGTGGGTTTGTCTCCCACACACACACACTAACACACACACCTGACCTTGCCATCCACCAAGGTTTTCTCTGTATCTATTGAAGCCTTCCAGTTTATGGTTGACTGAGCAGCTCCTTCATAAACAGACAGGGCTGTGACATAAGGCAAGGCTCTACATCACACAACTGCACGAGTGTGTGATGTGTGTGTACGTGCACCTGCAAACACATCCGTGTGCTGCACGACTGTGAGTCTGCGTGTGTTTCAGTGTGTGTAATTGACTTAGCGGAGTCCCTGTCTCAGTGTTAGACAGCAACATGACATTAAGTCTTGTTTTACAGCAACATTAGTGCGGCACCCTGTCTGGAAGCTGTCTCCAAATGCAAATCAAATCCCCAGCCCTCGTTACTGAAAGGGCCCTTTTAGGGTTTTAAAAGAGAAAATCCGACCCAAACACATCTCATAAGTTATTCTTTTGATCTCAGATCGGGCAAGACTCAAATCCTTTACCCTGTGGAGGTTTTCCATCGAAAGAAACTCTTTGCACTTCTTGGCAGCCGTTCAGTTATTGATAAGGAGAAGAAGTGAGGAGGGACTGAAAGATGATAAAAAAGACACTAAAATGTGCAGCATAATATCATCTTAATAAAATCTGATGATGTCGCTTTTAGCTGTTTTCATGTAATATAAGATATAAAACAATCAGATTTCACTATGATCATGTTTAGCAACCATTTTACTGCTTTTCACACCCGAATCAAATCCAGTTTTCAATCATTTGTAGAGAAATGTGACATAGAAAACTGCAAAAGTTTACATTCAATCATGTAAACTGCATTATCTCTGACAGCTGGTCGGATTGAACGCACCCTGGTACTTTTGCCTGATTGGTTTATTGTGTTTTGGCTGGTAGGAACGCTGTAATTCACCACATCGGTGCTGCTAGAGAAGGTTTGTCTGAACACTTTTCAGCACCGACTTTGTGAAGTGAAACCCAAACTAGTCCATGAGATTAAGAATGGAGAGTTTGATAGCAGATATGTGACTTTAATATGATTGTGGGATCTGATACATATATCATACATATCATTGATGGTCATTTGGTAAGCAAACAACCATGCCAACATGGATAACAATTTTTAATAAACATATCTGAAAAATTGTAGTATTTCCAAAACATGGCTTTACCAAAAATCATCCCTCAATATCTCATAGCAACTGAAACATGACTTGTGTCTGTTTATTGTCATGTTTTGGCAACATTTGTACTTACTGTATGGTTGGTTATAATCTCTCCCTGATTTTAACTATTGTGTTTGAGTTACCTAAACAGAACCACTTACAGGACTCATGGTGCAAACCCCAGTCTCTAAAGTCACAAGTCTTGTCAGGAGATAATCATTCAAGTTGCAAATATGTTTCTACATTAAACTTATTTCACTTGACCCTATATACAGTACACTGCTGTGTATGCTGGGAAAGTTTGAGGAATGTCAATTAGTGTGATACACATTAAAGTACTTGCCCCTTTTTGCTGTTTATTTATGTGCAACATTTACCTCAAACCTTCATTCACACACACATATAGAGAAACTGCATAAGGCACAAGGCAAGTGCAGGCACTGACTGACAGATGAACTCGCGCACACACGCATTATACATAAACAAAGATGCCCACAAATGCATTACTCACGCCCATGCAAACACACACTAACACACACAGACATACACATTTCCCTCCCTCCCTCAGAGCCAATTCTACATCCCTGCCTATCCCTCCCATGGAGAGTTGTTAATTAATTCCCTCCCTTTGTACGTTCGCCAAGATCAAACGCAGAGAGACAGAAAAACACTGCAACTTTCTCTAACTGTACTTAATGAGCAACGGTAATTTAGGTCCCAGTTTGCACTGCCTCCAAGTAAAGAAACAGAGTTACCTCAACCCAAATCCATTATTCATTAAATGGTGTGATGTGAAGGTTTTTCCCCCTGTGTTAACTGATGGAGGGATCAGATAGATAGATAGATAGATAGATAGATAGATAGATAGATAGATAGATAGATAGATAGATAGATAGATAGATAGATAGATAGATAGATAGATAGATAGATAGATAGATAGATAGATAGATAGATAGATAGATAGATAGATAGATAGATTTGTTTTTGGTTGGTTATTAACCGTTTACTTTGTTTTTCTTAGGTCTCTTCTCTTCTCCATTTCATCCCTGTCTCTCTCTCTCTCTCTCTCTCTCTCTCTCTCTCTCTCTCTCTCTCTCTCTCCCTCTCTCTCTCTCTCTCTCTCTCTCTCTCTCTCTCCTTATGTGGTGTCACACACAGTGTCTGTCTGTCGATAAAAAGACTATTTGCAGCTCCAGCGAAGCTTTAACTCTCTGGCTGTAATAGACAAACTAGACAAACAGCCAAACACAGCAGCAAGCTAATGATTATGGTCCTGTTCAGGGTGGTGAAAATACTATAGTGCTGGCCTCTCTCTCTCTCTCTCTCTCTCTCTCTCACTCTCTCTCTCTCTCGCTGTCATATATATGGCGTGTTCGCTCACTCTTTCACCCCCCCCCCCCTTTTTTTTGTTTACATCCTTTGCACTCTGCCAATCTTTCTATCTATTCTTTGGTCTGGGAACAATAACGGAGGTGGATAAGATAAAAGCAAAACGATAAAGTGAGAGTGTGTAGAGGAAGCACATACTGTACAGGCGCAATGAGATCCACTGCTCACAAGCATTGCCAGCATTGCGACTGTATGACAGCAACAGCACGAGGCGTCAGGATTCAGAGTGATTAGGGCTGTTTCACACAGTTGTGTGTGAAAGTGTGTGTGTACACCTGTGTGTATCCCCAGCCATTAGCAGCCATGATGAAATGGCAGTCTCATTTGCGGTTAAGCCCCGTGCCACAGAATGACTGTGGTAATGCCTTAATGTCTAAACAACCGCATCCCACTGCATGACTACATCATACTACTGTATGCTGAGCCTGGTCCAGTGGCGAGTGGTGAGTCTCCTCTCTGCAGCGGCTCAGGCTCAAATGATGGAATTCATTAAGATGGAATCCATTAAATATGTTTCATGTTTACCTGCCCACACTGAAAGGACTAGTAATGCATCAGCTTAAAAGCCACTATGTATCTTAATCTTAATCAATAACAATGATCTAACACCACTTCTCTGTCTCGTTTTCCAGATTTTTCAGGGAACTACCTCCACCTGGATGCAGGCGGTCACACCCAGCGCAAGCGAGCCCGGCTGCTGAGTCCTGAGGTGGGGCCGGAGCGAGGCCCGCTCTGCCTGGTCTTCTACTACCAGCTGCAGGGGGAGGCCCAGGGGAGCCTGAGGGTGCTGCTGAAGGACAGCGACCAGGAGGAGACTCTGTTATGGACGCTGAAAGGAGACCAGGGGCCCCACTGGAGGGAGGGTCGCACCATTCTGCCCCAGAGCCCCAAAGAGTATCAGGTAAGTTCTTTAGTCTTTAATACACCATACTGTACCTCTTCTTCAGCTGCTTTGTCCTATAAAAACAGAAGCGTATTTATTCCTGCCTCCTGTCTCTCCTCTCGTCTAGGTGGTGTTTGAAGGATTTTTTGATCACCCGACCAGAGGCCACATCCGAATCGACAACATCCACATGAGCAACAGCATCGAGCTGGAGCAGTGTGCGCGTAAGTCCCACAGCCTGTGTGTTTACCTGTCTGAGCGCTTAATGTCAGTGTCAGTCTGTCCCTCTGTCTGATTCCCTCTCTCCTTCACACCAGACTGTTTATGCAGTGTTTTCACCAGAGACCAGATGAGACGGAGAGAAGGGTGGAAAACAGTTTCTCGTTTACACACTTAAAAAAAAAAAAAAGAAAGAAAAAGGAAAAAAATATATAAAAAAAGAAAGTAGGCCACAAACGGCCTTTGGGCATGGATTCTAATCTATCTTTCATTATGTTGCCATCTCTCTATCTCCTACAGTCTTTTCCGGTACCCACTACCCTACCATTCTCTCTGTGTCTGTTTCTCTCTCATTTACTTCTAGCATCCCTGGCATTGTCTTCCACTCAGCCTCTGTCATCAAGCAGCAAAAATGTAGCTGAGAGACTGTCTGACCGACACCAGCACCACTGGTTCTGGTGGTTTCGTCATTACCAAAATGCAGTTGTCTCATTTTTCTTTTGTTTTTTCTTATTTCCTCGTCCGAGAGGCTGATTTTGGCTTCTCATATAGTTGTGTTAAATACTACACTGATCATCCAATATGAGAGGAACCATTTTTTCTTTTGACTTTAACATCAAATCCACCCTCAATATTTATCTTTTCTTTATGCGATTTTCTCTGAACTCACTGCTGCCACTGTAATACGTGAGCTCTCCTGATTTTTCTTTTCCTTTCACATTCATAATAGATGTCACATCCTCAGGCAAATGATAAACCACAGTAAATTTCAGCCCCTGTTCCAATGACCCTTTACTTACCTCCACCTTTCTTTTCCATTCATATATTTTTCTTCACTTCACCTTGTCCCTGTTTTTTTTTCTTCAGTCCCTCCTTCTATCTTCTTTTTCTGACCTTTCCACTCTGCATGTCTGCTGTTATTGACACCTTGCATCTATCTTTAGTCGAAGAAAAAAAGAGTATTGCAACAAAGACACAATAGGATAAAGTGTAATGACAGGAAAGAGTGTAAGACACAATGACAATGCAAAAAAGAAGAGAGGCAGAGAATGGGAGAAATAAAAGCAACAGAGTCCATTGTGTAAAAATAAATGTCATCCAGGAAGATTTATGATCCTTGAGGCTCCTATGCTAGAGACACTTGTTTCTCCTAAAGAAGGTAACAAGTGCATTTGTAAAAGTAAAAAATCAGTTATGTCATGATATATGATTTGGCATTGTATTTTACATCATTAAGGGCTACTCTGGTATTGAATAAATAGATTGAGTCATAAAAATAAGTCATAGTTAAAAAGACATTACTCATGTACATCTAAGCCTCTCAGTCTGAAACTCCTTTGAGACTGAATCAAACTTTTATCAACAACAGAGATTCATACTGCAGTGGTTCGGTCAGTGCTCCTTTAAGAGCCGTCCTTTCCCCTACCTACTGATATTACAAGCTGCTGGCTAGTCATCCATATCAGTTACTAACCACCATCATTAACATTTCTCCTCTCCTTCTTCTCCTTTTGCAGAGCCTTTCCCTGCCTTAACTCCCGGCATCAGCAGTAAGTTCTACTTCCTGTTCCATTTGTACTTCCTGTGACAACTGTCTGTGCTTCCTGCTTGTTGCTAAGCTCAGCTCACAGCGCTGCACCGGTGTGCCTAACACTTTACCATACAGTTGTAAATTACACAAACAGGGATTACTATACATTTATCTTGGCTGGAGATTCAACTCCTGTGCTGTTATGTTGTTGCTCAACAGATCTAAATATTACCCTTTATATAAAGAGTATGGATTTCTGAAAACAGCGTGCAGGACATCGTTAGGATGTATGTTACTGATGGATGACAGTGTGTGGGAGAAAATGACAGTGACTATGCAACTTGATGGAATGGGTCCTTTGCATTGTTCCAGCATGACTCCCTGCATGCTGGGCTGATAACTCTCAGTTATGTAGTTTGGTCATGTTTGTTTCTCAGTGAGGAATTTTATTCTTCACTATATAAAGGTGAGATTATTTACTACTACAGCAATATTGGTAGACTGCATCAAGGATGCATCAGGTATACAGGGTATTTCCACAGATATACTGTACATGGTTCAAGTCTTTCACAGGTATGTTAATCCTTGGTGTAATGTTGTACCTATGGAGTGCAGAGAAACCTACAAATTACTGAACAACTAAAACAGTGTTCACTTTCAGTTGTTCGTATATTTAACAACATATAAGGTGACATAGGATTGGAGATTTAAACCAACGGGGTTGACCTGCTCAAAGTGAAGCAGTCTCCATCTGTTCTTTTTCTCTAAGCCTCGGTGAAATAAAAGACATTAGCAGGACTTGCTTCCCCAGTCCAACCCTCACTGCTTTCTAATTTTAGAGAGCAGCACAGTCGCTCCTCATCCATTACTCCATCTTGATTTGTTGTCAACAGTAAGCTCTGGCGCTCTGTATTCAGCACCATATAAGGAGCCTCACGTCTTCTGTCTCGTTACTTTTTCTTCTTTCTTTCTTCTACTCTCTTCTATACTTTGCTTTCTTCTGTGCTTCTCTGCTTCCATATCAACTACAGTCTTTTCCTCTGTACTCCTTACCTTTGTTTTCAGATACTCCTCTCCTCCCCTCCCTCCTTTCCTATCCTCTCCTCTCCTCTCTCCTCTCTCCTCTCCTCTCTTCACAAGTTGCTGATCCCACCTGAATGAAATGCAAAGCTGATCTCCATCCAACTTCCTTTTTTCTCTTTTCTCTTTATCCATGTTTTTTTTCTCCCTCTTTCTCAAACAGGCCAGTCTGAGAGCAGATAAAATAGGGGCTTAGGCAGATTATGCTACTGGAACTCTTGTTTTCAAAGTGTGGGTTGAGACCTAAAACTCTGGCCGCAAGACTGCTTCTGTTTAGAGAGAAAAGAACGGAAAAGCCAAGTCTCAGAGACTTGGCTTCTCTGAGGCATTGAACCTCTTTAAAGTTGGGGCTAATTTAAATATATATATACCATATACTGTATACAGTACAAACTCCCATTTCACAACTCTGAGCAGTATAAAGGAGAGGTGCATCAATATTTTTACAGTTTGTTTTACAATTGGTGATAATTGGTGATTTGTGTATAATGAATGTAATATTCAGTATAATAATTTCGTGCACAATAGGTTTATAGAAGTTGTAACTCAAGCACATGCATAGAAAATCATGTTTTTCAACCTGGGAGTCTGAAGCACAGGAAAACTGCTGCATGATTATAGTTGCTGCACTTTTATTCAGTTTGTGTCCATAGCAACCAAACCAAGCAAGTGTTGGTGGTAGGTAGTGAGAAAGTGTAATTAAGTGTACCTGAATTTGTTGGAGTGTGCAGGTTTGTGTGTGTGTGTTACTTGCGTGAGAGAAGATCAAAATCAATCCTTGACTATTGTCAGATTCTTTTGCAGCACTTGGTTTTGTTCGGTTCAATATAAACATAATTATATCATTCCCAAAAATAGTAAAAGCCAAGAGCCTCCTGGCTCATACTCTGATTTATTTCAAATATTTGACCTAGTGCTGGTTGGTGTCTTGGACTTTTGGATCCTGGACACGTATCATATTTTGGCAGCAGTGTCACATTTCTTGAAACCTTCTTTGCTTTTCCCAAAGCCGTAAACACAAAACTCGATAGTCACTACAGCTACTTTCACCAAACCTCTGACTACTCTTGCAAAACCAAACCCACACCTCAAAACAGTTTTATCTGTGCTCAGAATCAAATTCTGTTTTCAGATCATACACAAGCCAAATCATTCATTACACACTACGTAGAAAAATGGGAAACACAGCACTCACAGCATGGAGCTCCAGAGTGTATAACATAAAAGTAAGATCAAAACCAACAGCAGTGATTTTAGAAGAACTTTGAGCAACCACGTTCTTGCTAATGACAGTAAGAGGATTTGTGTGTATTTATGTTTACACACACATGCACTGTTTACACTTGCATGTATATGAAAAAAGGACATAGTCTATTTACAAATACTCAGATTTCTCCTGAAATAACTGTTCTTGTTCTTGCTCTTCCTGCTCTTTTTCCTCCTCTACCTCTCAGGCCATTTTCCTCCATTGTTTTTTCAAACTTAAACCTGTGTTTATCATTATGCATCATGAGTGCGTCACAGTGTGCAGTGTGGTTTAGCGGGTGAAGTTGTGTTTAGAGTTTTGCAAATAGGTGATATGAGATCTGTGACTTGTGTCTTACTACTGAGAATTGTTTATGATTTTGACAAAAGAGTGATTGACTAAATAATGGCTTCAGGCCACTCAGGGTTTGGTTCAGACAATGGAATTCAGTGTTTTAACAATTCAGAAAAACTCTGCGGTGGTTTCATGAGAGTGAACTCATGGTGAAAGATTAAATTGCTCTTTTGGGATGTTGGAATGTGGAACGTGGTGTTTCTATTAAAGATCCACTGCATATAGTAACAATACTTTTGTTATACATTTATATATTTTAAGTGCCTTTTTTATGTAAGGGTGAAGAGGTAACTCTGTGAACAGCAGGTTCCTTTTTAAATCCTCCATCATCCAACATTAACTGTGATGTCTGCAGATGTCCTGTGGGTGAAAATGAGGCTGAAGCTGGGCTTTGAGCGATTAAGGCATGAATTCTAAATTAATGAAAAGAGAAATTAAAGAGTTTTTAAAATTTAAAAATGGGGGAAGTGTGAGGAGGAGGACTGGCTGACTGAGTGAAGACGCCTTAAGTAACTAATTAGGAGCAGCATTAAACTGATGTCTCAGCAGATCTCTTTGCATTTGGAGATTTACTCACCGTATGTCCCACTGATAGCCAGCAGTGATAAAGTGACAGGTGGGGTAAAGTTAAACAAGATATATACTGCCAAATTCCCCTCACTTTCTAATAGCCTATTACAAAATAAACAAAATTGACCAACAAATCTCACAGTTTAGAAGAAATGTGGAAATTTCAAAGGCCTTTCCTAAATTACAGCCTGATATAGTGATCATTCGTTAACAGTACAAAACCAGCCTAACAGTCAGTCATGTGACCAATGTGCCACATTTCTTGAGTCTTTGTAACCATGGTAACCAAAGATGCATTTCTCCTTGCACACACAAATGCACTTGATCATCCAGGGAAAAACATGTCTTCTTGCAGTTGAATGGGAGCAATTCCCAGATTTGAAACCACAAATAAAAAACAGCGAACCTCAGCCGCCTAATGTTCTTTGCCACCAAGATAAGATTAACTAGAAAACTCTGTGTCATGTAACACAGTTTATATTTCCAACACATACACATGAATTTAAAAAGCTTTCATTATTTGTCTCAATTTTACATACATTTACACACAGCAGGTACTCGTGTTGTTAGAATGAATGGCTTTATGTAGCGAATGTGGAAAGCACTTGAGTTTAGGGCATGTTTAGGACTTGTGAAACCAAGACTTTGTCCTGTCTGTGAACTCTGGTCATGATGGTTTACTTTGCAGTCACACTTCTTGAGAAACATTCTTCCTTTTTGTCCCCTCTTTCCTCCTCAAAAAAGAAAAGTAATGGGCAATATTTTGCAGTCCTGGAAAGTTTTAATCCACTATAAGACTCTCTCTGTACTTAGAGTGCAGCTTCACAATCAAAGCTAATTTTAAACCCTGAAAGAATACATCTGAACTTTTTTAAGAAGAAAAAACATTATCTGTCTGGTTTCCTTGAGGTTCCGTATCTCTGCACCTCTTCTTCCCCTGTCCTTTCATTATTCTTCTCTACTCTCCATCTAGTTCCTACTCACCCTGGCTGTACCTCGTCTCTCTTTCTTCCTTTCTTTTTTGCTCACATTCTTTCTTTAATTCCCTCCCTTTATTTTCTCTGTCTCTCCCTCTTCCACAACCTCCCTCTCTCTCAGCGGGTTTCTTTCGCAGTCAGTTGACGGAGTATTGAAGTTTCAGACAAACCCTTTAATGCAGGATTAAAGATATCATGGCAGGATTAGCTCACTCCCCTCACTCCTCCCCTTCCCACCCTCTCTCCCCTCACTTTCTACCACCCCTCTCTGTTTCACTACATTCTTTCTTCCAGTAATGCCTTTTCTGTTATCCGTTCTCTTCCTTTCTCCCTGTAATTTCTCTTTCTATCTCCACCTCTTCTTCTTTTGCCACTCGACTCCTTTCAGTGTGATCCTGCCCTGATAAACCCAACTTCGTTCTCTGAAATACGACCACTTAACACTCCCCGACCCTTCGTCGCAATCAGCCACTGCATAATCAAGGCTTTGCATTCTCTGATCGATTGTGAATGCATGGCATGAGCCTTTGCGTGTCAATGTGCAGCTAATGCTTGTGACGTTTGCATCATGAGCAGAAAAGTAAAAGTGACTTAGTGTTCGTCGAAACACTGAGACAGTGACTTAAATGTGGAAGCTGCTGTTTTAGCCTGCTGTTGATCTTACATGTCAGCCTATATATGTCTACCAGCAAGGCAATAACTTCAATTCACTGCTCCAGTTATTGATCAGCCTTTAATTACTTTTGCTAGGCCTGTCAAGCTTTCCATTCTCACACATCCTTTATAAGGTTTATGGTAATAATGGCATCAGGTTTATTAAAACCTAAATCCTTTTTTTAAAACAATGGATCCCTGAAATTTGAGAAAGGTAAATATACTGTAACTAGGTTTTCTATTTAATGACGTGACTATCAGCTTTGCTTACTGCCAACTTTTGCTCTGTCCCAGGCTATAAGTTCACCTGCATTGATAATTTATGGAACAGCATTGTTCTTGTAGGCTACTGCTTTCTATAGATGGACTTAGTGGTAAGAGTGTATAATAAAGGCAATGTAACATAAGGCAGTTACTCATTGTGTTTTAAACATAACACATTATAGAGCATTATAACTCTATTGTAATACTTGACCTTATAAGCCATTATAAAATGCTCTATGATGTGTTATGCTTATTGTTATAAAGCCTATGATAATTTATGAGTGTTTATAATGATAGTTATACACGTTTATAAGCCAATTATAACACATTATAACTATATTTATAATGCAGTATTGATATGGGCATTGTCAGTGAGTTACTAACAATTATAATGTATTATAATACCTGACCTTATAAGTCATGATAAAATGCTTTATAGTGTCTTATGATTATTGTTATGAAGCATTATGATCATTTAGTGTTTATAACTATAGTTATACAGTGCTATAACTGCATTATAATTCATTATAAGTATGGTTATAATGCGTTATAGAGATAGGCATCAAACAAAGTGTTACCAAAGTAACTACTTACCACTGTGGGAACAGCGCTAGTTAGCTTAAAATGCTAACAGTGGCAGTATTTGCCTAATGTTTTTTTGTTCTTGGTATCTAAGAGGCTGTAACAGTAGACAAGATTACACTTTAGTGTATGGAGAAATTCAAAGCTTGACAGACCTGCTGTGCCTAATTATGCTTATGGGAGGTGTTTAGTAAATTATCCAATCAACAGCTCCAATGCGGTCTGCATGCCTGCCTCGCTCGTCGACTGAGCCAATCAGTAAATGTGTCCTCCTGCCCTCCAGGGGGTGCCATGTCTGGGATGGAGCCCACAGTAGACACAGTGGTGGCACAGCCCGTCCCTGCCTACTGGTACTATCTGTTGGCGGGAGCCGGCGCCATCTTGCTGCTGGTTACTGTTACCGTGGTGGTGATACTGTGCTGCCATCGGTACCACTGGACACCCAAGAAGACCAGCAGTAGCCATCATCAGCATTCAGTGATGTACCACAACAACCAACATCCAAATCAGCAAGTTCAGCAAAACTGCTACCAGAACCAAAACCTCACTTACAATCTGATCCACAGCCCCAACCAAAACCACCTATACCCAGGCACAGGGCCCAGTCTCGAACCCATGCTCACCATCAGACTGGAGAAAGATGACAACCATGATTCCCAGTGTTGAAACAACTGGAAAATATGAATGAGAGAATGCTTTACTCAAAAAAAAAAAAAAAAAAAAAAACGTGATCAAGTGTTATGAAAACTCCCTGAAATGAATGATCAGAAGAGGCATTCAGCATAATTGCTTCTCTTCACTGATGAGAATCTCCACTGAGAGGACGTTACAATACTAGTTCCTGTTGCATATGACTGATCTCACTGGCCGACCAGGATGCACTTTTGCTAAACTTTCCTGTGTGCTGGAACTGGTATGACGTAAGAAGTATAACTCCTGACATTGAACTGTATGAGCATCCCTCTGCGGGGAGAGCAGGTGAAAGAACATTGATCCTGGTGGCTAATAAAAGCCAGAGAACAACAACATAGTGCAGCTTTTTCGCCAGCACGCACTGGCTCCTACAGTTGCACCACAATTTGAATATGAGAGAGAATAACAACAAAATTAGACTGACAAATAGACTGTGGATAAGACCTGTACGTGCAGTGTACAATGTCAGTGTTGTTAGTTTATTTTCCTGAACAGGATGAGTCTGTCTGCCCTGCTCTGGTCTGTAGCTTGGACACTCCAAATACCCTGTCTGACGGTGAAGGGATTTACACACAGGTACATGGAGGGAGAGAAGACACAATGTGTGCTGCATGAAAAGAGGAGGCTATTTCTTTGGGACTGAATGAAGCTGCAGTTTATTTGTTCGCCAGCCTTTGAGAGGCCCGGGAGTGACAGAGAAAGATTAAGAGCAGAAAAGGGGAGAGGTAAAGGAAGAATTAGTGCTGCCTATCCAGCCATGGCTGATCGACAGCTAGACACCCAAAGTGTGTTGCTCCTTTGGTCTGCGAACAAGGGATCAGGGCTGTGCTGTTCTCCGGCTGGTTTACACAAGGGAAAGATAGGATGAGACGAGCTAAATCACATCCTGCACACCTAGAAACAAACACACACTGCATCGAGGCTAAAACACACACACACAAACATGCACGGACACCTCAAGACTTTACAAGTCCCACGTGTTACCTTGAGTGCATTTTTCATCACATCCTGATATGCCTTTTTAAAAAAGAAACAAAAGAAAAACGTGCTTTAAAATATTACCTCCTCACCTCCAGACCAAGGTCGTGCCTCAGTGTCAAATAAGAGTATGAATTGACTCTATACAGTTTGTTGCCTGGATCTCATGGATAACTCAATGCCTGTGTCTGTAAATGTTCAAACTAAACATCTTAGTATGTCCTGTATTCATCATATCTGAAGGTGCAGTTATGTTTTCCTTCTGGTCTGTGCAAGTAAGAAAAAATACAAAAAAACAAACAAAAAAAAAGAAACTTTAAAATATTTCATTTATGGACATACTTCATTGTTTGTGTGTTATCCTGGACTACATGTCCAGATTTTTTTCTTGGCAAATTGGCCTGGTAACCTGAAAAATTGTGAATTTGGCTACCACCAGTTTTGCATCTATTTAACAGGTGAGACCAAACGTGCTGTGACAACAAGCAGCTTTTTATAAAATAGCTGATCCAAGCTCACTGCTCAGTTCTTCTGATCATGTCATTCACCTGATCTGTTTGAGGACAGACTGATACCAGTGCGGCACGACTGTCAGACTACTTTTTTTCTTTTTCTTTTTTTAATTTAACTTTTGTATCACCTGGTCACATTCGTATATGTTGACATCCATCAGTGCATATTCCTTTTTGTCGATACAGGATTTAAGATTGTGTGAAAATTTACTTGAGTGCAACACGATGCACTTTTGATTGAGTTGTGTTACGCATTACTTTGCAATGCAATGTTGAGAGTGACATTAGCACTTTTCTTCTTAATATTCATTTATTGAAGGTTGGTTGGTTGATGATTTATTTCATGTACTGTGAATTTTTAAAAAACAAGTCAGGTCGTGTAGTGGTGGTGAATTAACATTTTCTTTGTAATCACAACATACAATAAGCCTATCTATGAGCTTTTTATGTATAATAGTTATACAATGTTTATTTTTATACATAGCGATTATTGCATAAGGCAACAATTATGTTGTTTGTGTTCACTGAGATGATCTTAACAGGTTTCTTTCATTTGGTGTCGCATCCTCCAGTTGAAGCCATTTTGTCCTTCATTCAAAGCATCCAGTTTAATTCATAGAGGGGCACAAGACTGAAGCAAATCCATGTGTTAATACATGTGACAACAATGATTAAAAAAAGAAAAGAAAATGAATGTGCTTGGGTTTGGATGGAGAAGTCAAGTATCAGCTTCTGTTGAGATCCATGCCTGTGAAATTGGATGTACATCTTTGGTACTTGTTTTTTGGACTTCTCTGTGTTGTGTGCTACCCCCCTACATCATTTTGTTCATGCCCAAATCCCCCTTCCTTTTTTTTCTTTTTTCTTTTTTTTTATCAAACCCGCTTGTTCCTATTCTACTCCTTCCCCTCATCGCAAATCCTCCCAGTAAAAAAACACAGGAGAGAAAATGAGAGGCAGAGATGGAATAGAGCAAAATCTCTCAGAGGAGAAGGGCCCATTAAGCAAGCCCCCTTTCCCTCCAAAGAATGCGCCCAGAGATGGAGTGAGATGAAAGAAGTGAAAAAAACTGCTCTCTATACTTTCTAAAGATAGTTTTTTTTCCTTTACTCCAAGAGGAAGGCTACCAGGGAGGCAGGTTGGGGTTTGGACTGAAGGAGGGAGAGAATTGAAGGAGGAGGGCAGGTTGTTTCAAACACAAAAGCAGATAAAAGGAGTCTTTTGGCAGAATAGACTGTGAGATGTGATACACATTATATGCTCTGCACACACTCACATGCACAATCTAACAAACACAAAGCCTTGTTAGCAAAAGCAAAGACTCCATCATACCATCAGATCCAGCAGTTTAGATCATAGTTTCTCTCCTTTTCTATATTCCCCATACTGGCTCTTTTCATTATATTTTATCTCATAAAATTCTGTTTTGTGCTTTAGTCAACATGCACTTAAGTTTCTTTTTTGTGCTGCATATCCATTTTCTGCCTCCCCAACCCCCTTCACTTCCATTTCAATCGACTTGCTTGTGATTTACACATTATATGACTCATTCTAGCAGCCCCGCGCTGTAGCCTAATCAATGTGGGTCCGAAATTCAAATAGAGGAATGATATACGACTGTATTTATGTTGTGCTACCAGTGCACTTTTCTTTTTCATTCTCTCTCCCTCTATCAAACTTTTTGCAAGATTTGGAAAATGTGCTGGCATCTTTTCATGCAGCACTTTTAAATCAACTTTCCCTCATTCCCGCTCCCTTCTCCATCATAGACTACTTTGAAGCCCTTTAATATTTCTAATTAGTTAATGGAGCTGATTGCATTCATAAAACCCTGCAGTAAGCATTTCTAGCCCTCAGACCATCTCTGTTTTTTTTCTCTCTTTCCTCCTCCTCCTCTGTTTCCTCTGAGAAATATTACAAGTGAAAGCACTCTAACAGGTCCTTGGGCCCCCACTAGAACTGCATATGGTGCCAAAGAGCCATCCACATCTTCGCCTGAATGAAAAAGCCCCCTTTTTTATTCTTCTCTTTACTAATTGGAGAGTGGAGATAAAAATGGGGCCACAGGGAGTTTTAATCTCCTTTCAGATCCGTGTGATGATTCTTCTCAGGATCCTAGCCTGAGGGCTTTAAGCCAGGATCATTAGAAAGTGTTCAACACTCCTCCAAACAGTGTCCGAGCATCCCTCATTTCTTATCCTGCAACTTCCCCCTATCTCTCCGTCAGTGATTTAATGTTTTGTTGGAGGCAGCGGTGATTTCAGTTGGTCTGTTGCAGAGGAGAATTTACAGTCTGGATGGTCTGTTGTGAGACAGAGGAGAAGACTGATGAGGTGCCTTCGAGTGTGAGTGTAGAAGATCACATTTCAGAGCTCCATAGTGTTATAATTCATAGTGTGACTATAGGGATCAAGCATATTTAGCTTTGTAGGAGGTGTTGCAGTGTCACAGCTGATTCTGATTCAGAGTAAGATTTCGTGACAAACTTAAAGACATGTTCAAACTCTCCAAGCTTGCATGTTTTGATACATCTGTCTTCTTGCCTGTATTTCACACAAGCACAGCCTCATGAGTTTTTGACAAATCTACTTTAATGATGTCATTTTTATCAAATTAATCAGTGATGTTGTTATTGCTCTTTGATTTCTTGGTCTAATAATTGAGTTTTTTTTAATAGAAAGAGTTTCCTTGATGTAAATCTGTTAAAAACTGATTATTCTGAAATGTGGCCTCAGCCAGGGATGGAGTTGAGTTCGCTTTATTTCAAACTGTGACTAGTTTAGACTCATTCAGAGTGAATGAAACCAGCCTTGAGGTGATAAAAGTGCTCAACTGTTCATCCCGGGCTTCAGCCACATCACTGTTTTATTTAATCTTGTGCACTTTCTCTGCCTGTGTAAAGCAAAGACCTCGACTTAATGATTGTCTTTTTGACTCTGGATTTCACAACCTCACACTTCGAGCAAACAAAACGTGGAGATACAGAGAAACAATGTGACAAAGCCAATAGAGGGGTTCTACTCGCAATCAAATAATTAAACTTCAATTCAAAGTAATTTCAACAACTGAACACTTTGCACTCCATTAACATAGGATTTGTTGGTTGCTGTAATGTTTGAATTGAATTTAAATTGTGTCACTTTGGTTTGTTTACTTTCTCACTGGGTTTGGAGGACAATTTTGGGTCAATTCTAAACAATCGAAACTTGATTCTGTGACTTTTTTTTTCTAATTTCAAGGAAATTGCTTCATTTTTAATCCATGTGCAAATATATTTTTGTCACAGATGGTAGGTGTCATTTAAAAGGTATTAGATTTACAGATTGAAGAGTACGAGAAGTTTGTAAATGCTGTTTATAGATGGGATAATATGAAGATGCCACATGTTGAAATTGTCTCATAGAAAAATGACCTCACCTAACTGAGGAAATGAGGCTCTGTATCTTTTTTCATATCTACTAAATTAGTTTTCCACCTCTTATCTTTTGAATATCTATTACGGTTTCACTTCATAATGCGTTTTTGGTTCCTTTGCCCCCGCAATAAATGGTTATCAGCTGCCCAGATATTGCTCTGTTTTTTCTGGGGATTGTAATAGCAATTTCCTTGAATAAAACTGAATTGAAGCAGGATTGAGCCTCCAGACCCTTCAAAGCCTTGCACTGCGGCCTGCCTCAGAAATATTAAGTGATATTTTAGCTTGTTGAATTTCATGGTCTCGGAGTAAAAAGAAAATATATTGTGGAGAATGTGAAGGTAATAAAAGTAATATTTTTCTATGAAACCATTTTGTGTGAGCGTGTGTGGATTTTTTTTTCACAGTTCAGTTTCTCATGCTCTCTCTCTCTCTCTCTTTCTCTCCTTCCTATCTTTCAGCTCATTCTCTCAATCTCTTGACTCTGTTTTCATTTCTAAGCAAATAAAAAAGAGCATTGATGCTTATCACATAATGAAACTTGCTGGCTTTATGCAGGTAGTCTGGGTGAAATGTTTAGTTATTTTCCCTCGACAGGTCGAGCACAGAACAAAACGGGTTACAAGAAATCTCTTGTCTGATCCTTCAGAAAGTTTAAACAAGATCAGTCACTCTTTAAGCCGTTTGTGCAGTTTGATTTCCATCTGCAAATGTAGCTGCTGTGCTGACAACATAAGAGATGGAGTGATGCTATCACAACATGATGTGGACTCTAGAGCAGCTCCAGCTTGACTGGATGGTTGAGATTAATACGGTTATTCTCTGTCTTTTTAACAGACCCCAGGCCAATGGATTTCGGAAAAGATCCCGTTTTCAACAAGCATCCTATTGATGGAGGTGAGCTCTCCTCTCCTCTCCTCTCCTCTCCTCTCCTCTCCTCTCCTCTCCTCTCCTCTCCTCTCCTCTTCTCTTCTCTTCTCTTCTCTTCTCTTCTCTTCTCTTCTCTTCTCTTCTCTTCTCTTCTCTTCTCTTCTCTTCTCTTCTCTTCTCTTCAGCCTAAGGCTATACTGGCTGTTTTACAAGTCTCTCTCAAAGAATAGTGAAATTGCTCTTTAAGCTGGGGCATGCCAGTGGCTACACATTTCACTCGTGACTCCATAGGAAAAAAGCCTGTGGCGACAGTGACAATCTCTGGTGTGCGAGTGTGCAGAGTGAGGGGAAGAGAGTGAGAAGTGTGTGTCTGTGTGTGCATGTGGGCATGTTGGTGAGCATTTCCTCTCCTCCTCTTTCATGTTCCATGGCAGACAAATTGAGACAGACAGCTTCCTCCTGGGCACCTAGAAAAACATCTGTCTGTAACAATCATGGTTTACTTCCCGGGCGTGTGTCTCTGTGCGTGCATGTACCCATGTGTGTATGGGTGTGTGTCCACATGCACGTGTTGCTATCCCTTGTTTCTCCCAGCCTCTTGACAGATACAAGAGGAGTACTCAGCCTTTACCTCACTAAACAAGACTGTTTACTGTCTGTTTACTGCTTTGCTGTCAATGTTTCCTTGTGTCTGTGAGTGTGTGTGTGTGTGCATGCGCGTGCGTGTCACTCTCTCTGCGCGTGTGTTGAGTGTGTTCTTCCATAAAGCACTCTAAATGCAGTACTTAATTGTGGATTGGCTTGTTCATGTGTATACATTCATTAAGTGGATTAGCATGACTGCTTCTACTAAGTACATGTGCACACTTTAGCACTCACACCACACACACACTAGAGAGCACCTTTAGTGTAATTTATTTTTTTATGCTTCCAACCCTTTTGAAGTCAGTACCAACTGCGCTGTAACAGTATTAGCCATTCTTGAATATGAGCCATGTTGGACATTTGCCTCAAATACTGTTAAATCAATTTCTTTAAAGTGAGACTATGGGAAAACACATTCATCCTCAAAATGTAAAGTCCATTAGTACAATTACTGCCACAGTGGGACTCTGGTACGACCAGGAGCTAATGGTCAATATGTTACAGTAGCTAACTTTGTAAATGACACTGCAGACTGTGCTTATAAGACCATTTAACCACATTTTAGTATTTACCAGAACATTGTAATTGTCTCTTATGGCCTCAGAGGAACTAATAAGGAAAAAGTCTATTGTTTTTGAACATACCCAATGCTTTTAGTTCCATAACTTTACAGTAAATCATGTATAATGTATATACTTACTTTATACTAATATGCAACTTAATAATACTACTAATATTTAAGTATTACCATTATTCGTTCCATGTCGAGGTGAACAACACTCACACATACAGGCAATGTAGAGTTGACAATCAACAACAACACTGTGTATGTGTTAGGACAAGCTGGAGAACCCACGCAGGAACAGGACGCACCACCATGCCTCCTTTATTGTACTGCTGTCTGGACTTTTGAGGTCAAACCGCACTTCAGGTGTAGCACCCACACAGCAATAAGCGTCACTGATTAAAATGTATGTTGGCAGGGATGGATTTGAAAACTCAAGCAAGTTTCTTGATAATTTAATTATACAGATGTCAGTGGAATTGAATCATGTGGCCTAATGGCAGAAATAGACCCACAAATCTAAATAAGTGCAGTGTGTTTTGCTGGGATGTGATTTGTAGGAAGTAGGTTAATAAATGCAGAACCACTGCTCTGTGGTGGTTTGTGTTTACTTTAACATTTTTTTGTCATTTGTAGAAGTGTTTTCTAAACTTTACTCTTTTCCCACCAGAATACATCTTCCCTGGGTGGCCGTCCCCCTTCTCCACCCCCTCCTCTGACATGGACCCTCCATCCGTCACCCTGGTGTCGGAGAAAGACAAGGACAACGCCTGGCTGTACACACTGGATCCCATCCTCCTCACCATCATCGTGATGAGCTCCCTGGGTGTCCTGCTGGGTGCGGTTTGCGCCGGCCTGCTCCTCTACTGCACGTGCTCCTACAGCGGGCTCTCCTCGCGCTCCTCCACGACGCTGGAGAACTACAACTTCGAGCTGTACGACGGGATCAAGCATAAAGTAAAGATAAACCAGCAGAGGTGCTGCTCGGAGGCATGAAGAGACGGAGGAAGAGAACTCTGGAGAGCAATGGGGGAAAGGTGTGTCCCATGATCCCCTGCAGAAAGTCATTTTGTTCTCAGTTTGGACAAAGAAAAAACAGAAAAAAGAAGCACTATCTGTTATCATAATCCCCAATGCCCCCTAACCAGTATCCTGCTACTTCTCTGCTCTGATGTCTAAAGGGGTAACATTCAACTCAGAGGTTCCCCACCTATTTGTGTGCCAGGGGGACTCGTGATCTGGATCCCCACACATGCTATGAGGCCTAAACTGGGGGAGCAACCGACCCAAGTCTCCCCCTACCTACAGAACCATATCTCCTCTGCCTGCAGGAGAGAGCCTGCTTGATTCTAAAAAGCCTGTGAATGAATGAAGGAATGAATCAATGAATATGAATGACAGACCTACCATAGAATATAACCTACCAGCCACTGGGATGAAGCAGAAAAGGAGACGGACTAGCTCACCCATGAGAATCTGGACATTTGGACCTCAAATGACAGCTCAGTCTGGGGTGAACACGTTGGTGTTGGGATCCTTAATGATCACAGGAATTTGGTTAACATTTACCAGTGGCTGGCACTTTTCAGAAGGGCAACGATAGATTTGTCCTCATGAGCTTGAATTTGAATGTTGCCAACAGAGACGGCATGCAGAAATCAAAAAGTCCCAACTTCTAAATGTTCGGGAAGACTTCAGCACCAGTGGACCATTTAATGTGGGTACTTATGACTGAAATCAACACATATCAAGTGAATGCCTAACCCCTCCCCCTCCTAAAGAAGTATAAAAAGATATCGAACCACACACAACTCAAATGAATCTAGATTTCTAAAGGCGAAGAAGGAAAAGAGGATGACAAAAAATGACATTTTTTGATTTTTGTTTGTTTCTGAAAGTTTTAGATATGAGTTCTGTGAGTTTCAAACATCCATTAGCCGGCCATATGGTGCTCGCTCACTCCTTTGTCTGCCCTCGGTCTGCGCTTTGTGAAACCAGTGGCATAGAAGAGTAATGGTGACTGTTTTTGTTCTGTTTTAGACTCGTGTCTGTTTGGAAAAAAAAGGTAAAGAAAAGCCAGCTTTAGTTCGTAGCCGCCCTGTAGAGCTCTTATGCCATTTTTAGACTTTCTTTAGCGTTGTGTTGGACTCTATGGTCTTAACTGTTTCTTCAGTCCTTTCCTATTTTGGCACATTTTCCATTACAGATTATCAGTCTTTAAGAGTAGAAGGAAGGTAAAGCAAGATGGAGGACAGAAAATCAGAGGTTTATCTAAATCTAACATGCTGTTATGGAGTCGTGCTTTAGATTCAGTATTCTAGAGTTTGTCTTTGGTATATATCTATATTTTTTTGCTTTTCAGACTGTATGATGCCCAAATGAAGGACAGACACTGTGTGAACAAAATGTCAGTGATTGTTTTATTGCAACCTATGGATTGCCAAAGAGCTGTGTACAGTATGTGCACAGGCAGGGGGGGGGGTCTGAACAAGTGATAAAAGATGCTGGGTGGAGAGCGGACTAAGAGTGATTAATCATCCTGCCTTTTATCCACCACTCTTAATGTCACCCCCTGGACGAATGACGCTCAGAAACGAAGGAGGAAGAATGACTCAAAGAGGAGAACTGTCGACTTTCTTGGACACACAATCGAGCCTTAAGCTAACTACAGTATACGCTGTATCGGAGGACAGCCATCGAGGAGGGCCAGTGCTGCTGGAGAGACTGATGAACAGGAGGAGACACATGCACACACACACACTCACACACACACACACACACACACACCCACACACACACACACAAATAAGGGGACAGAGAGGACATGTTTACATCCAGTAAATGTTTCATTATCACCAAGTAACCTGTTGATGTCTGAACATCACTTAACACTATTGAAGTTCATACTGTCATACTTCAAAAACCTGATGAGGTCACTGGAGGTTTAATGTGGACGTTCTTTCCAGTATGATATTTCTCCCCAAAAATACCTGATGTCAACTGAAACCATATAGGTAGAAATGTAAAGGTATCCTGCAGAGTTTTTGACCACTGTGAAGCATTGTCTTTGTATCACCTGCACACGCACAAGCATGCAGCAACATGGTTTCACCCTCTGACTGACAGTTGGTACAGTCCATGTGCAAAGAAACATGATTTTCAGTGACAGAATTTAACATTTACAATAACTGTATTGTCTGCAAAGCTACAAAGGAGGAGTAAAATACCAATTATGATTATACGTTTAAGAACAATTAAGATTATATTATGTTTATATATACACATATTTATAAATATAAGATATATTCTATTAATATAATATTAGTGCAATTTGGCAAACATGAATGTAACCATAATCTCTAATTATTAAGAACAATGCTTTACAAACTTTTAATGAGAGAAAATGTACAAGAAAACTCAACAGGGTATCTTTCATGTCTTCCCGTATGCGTTTTTTTTATCTATCTTTCTAAGTAAAATTGGCAAAAACATCACGTTAAACACATCCAAAACCTTTTTTGTTGTTTTCCCTGCAATAGCCAAATGTGTAAATGTTAGCATAATTTTATGGTTATGTTTAGACTAGACTAAAATCTATTTGTGAAGTTCAGCGTTCTTCATATATACCCGGTCATCCATCCTGACCCCCACACTGACTTCTGCTTGCACAGTATTTTGTATTCATGCCACACTACTTCCTTCATTAGAAGTAGATGTTGCTAGTAAACACAAATGACAGTTGCTAATTAGCTGTACACGAGCAGAATTCATGGGAGAAATTTGCATTATGGGTCCAATTTGCCAACACGACAACATAAAACATGGCAACAGGCAGTAATTACTGTATTTGTTATCCTTGTATTTGACAGAACGTGTCCAAAGTTATAGATGCTTGTGGCTCGTTATTCATTCAGATTGTGGTCAGGAGCATTTAACATGCCGACACAGTAAATCAAAGTTCATGGACGGGTCGAATCTGGTTCATCTATACAACCGTAGTATGGCAAACAGGCAGGTGACTCTGTGCATGTAAACATATCCAATGAGGCAGACAGCTGAACGATGGGAGGAACAGACAGACACACACAGACTGCTAATGAGACTACAGGAGACATAACACATTGTCAGGCAGACAGGTAGAGGATGAGACAGACACAGTCACAACACAGGGGGAAGTACCCGGGTCAAGTTGTTGTCCTCCAGAGGGGGTAAATGGAAGGAGCAAAGGAAGCACAGGGGGTAGTAGGGAGTCAAACATGCCACAGTTGTTGTATTTTTGCCTGGAGCTCCTCTTCTTTCTTTTTTGTCTTTCTCTCATCTCTCCTCTTTGAAGACCATGCATGCATGTAGCCAGGAGACCTACTGAGATGAAATGAACAAAGAAAATAAGGGGATTATAGACGAGAGTTGAAAGATGGTCAGAGAAGGAGAGACAGAGGGAGGGAAACAATGGAGAGAGAGATGGAGGGTGTTCTGTCCATCCTTGAGTCATTGGACTGTTTTCCAAGTGCCTTGGAGCTCCCTTATAGTGTCTCTCTATCTCTCTCACTCACCCTCTATCTCTCCCTGCTGCTGCCGTTCTCCGACTCTTTGTTTTCTCTCTCACAAAAACACACATGCTCTCACAATCACACACATAATAAAAACACCATACACCCGCACACACAACTACTGTCTCCCTCTCTCTCTCTCTCTCTCTCTCTCTCTCTCTCTCTCTCTCTCTCTTCTGCTTGACTTTAACTCTTTCCTTCTGGAAGTCCAGATAGTATTACCTCTTCTGTCTCGATGGATACACACACACACACACACACACACACACACACACACACACACACACAAACATAAACATAAACATGCACGACTGACAGACAGACACACACCAATGCACCCTACATTAAGACATAACTACGGCACTGGCCAGATAACTCAAACTGTTGTTTGTAGACTTTGTACAGAAGAATTTCTTTTTTAATGTTATTATTATTTAATAAAGGCTAAATAACAAGTGATCTGGGTGTCTGTGTTCATTTCATTCATTAAAAGAGGGAAAAGCTACTTGTGGACCGGCTAATAAAAATAAAATGATGATTTAGTGGTTAAAGATCTGATTTTTGCAGACCATAACATCTTATTTTAAAACCAAAGATTAATGTTATTTATCTGACAGCAAATGCTCCCTCCTTCTTTCCAGGTGTCTGAGAGTTGTCCTGGTGTTGGTGCCCATGAGAGGCCAGAGCATGATGATCAAGAAACAGGCTCTCGAGCCGTGAAAAGCTTGTCCCTAATGAACTCGTACCCATGAAAACACACACACACCACAGCGTCCAGGCCTGGTGGAGATTAACTAGAAGATCACAATAGGAAATTTGTCGCCCACTCAACTAATTGATATTAAACATGTGAGGGTAATGATGGAACACATACTGTATTATGACTTCCTGAGATAACTAGCTCACTGCTAGAGATGGCAATGCGTATAAGTGTGTGTATGGTATGTACTGTACCAACACATTGAAGAAGTCAGTATGACAGTAGCCAGTGTGAAACCACAGTAAGAACAACTCCACTTCAGTGATTTTTTCCCCTTACCAAAGGCCAAATAATTGACTGCTCCAAATCTCTGACCATCTGCTCCACTTTACACTGTTTCTTAATTGGCTTTAACTGTACACTAAAATGCTAAAGTTTGGTTTTAGCCCTCTAATTAGAGTCAGTGATCTCTCTGCATCAGCATTTCTTCACCTCTTTCTTCTTCCTTTTCTCATCACTCCTGGCCTCATTTATGCTTTGCTTCTTCATCTCACTGTTACTGCTCTCCTCAGGAGACTGACCCGGTTCTCACGCTTCCTTTGACATAACATCAGACAATTATACGCACAGATGTGTGCGCATGCAAGAACACAAGCATCAAAATTTCTGCATGCACACAAAGTGAATGCAGTATAACACATACATGTACACACACTTCAGGCAGGTCTCTTGTGGTCGCTCTTTGCTGAGAGTGTAACCTACTAACACAGATTTTAACTTACTGCTCAGTAGCATAAATCACTGATCCCACAAACACACACACTCTCACACACAGCAGAGTTTGAATGAAAAGTATCCAAAAATAAAAATCCTAGAGAAAATGATTATTGTTATCGTTTTGAAGTATTTTCAACAAAGAATAGCAGTAATTACAAGTTTTTGATTTTATTGTTTTTTGTACTTTAGACAATATATTTTTTGTAAGAAAAAAAAATTGAAAACATGATGAGCATCTTTGATGAGTCTGTGCTGGTGGATTACTGTACCCATCTGCTTTATCACTCTTCCTCTTTCAGCTCCTACACTCATTCTTTTTTCCATTCCTCATTTTTTTTTCTTTTACAATACACACACACACACACACACACACACACACACACACACACACACACACACTCAGCTCCCACATAAACCAACAGGCAGCTGCTTATAAATATGGTAAGTCTGGTATTTATGGGAAGGCAGTAATACTCAGCAGTAGTTGGACAAAGTCTCTGTTGGACAAAGCTGTGCCAGATGTAGAGGCTCGTTTTAGAGTGTGCATGATGTGCGTGCGTGCGTGCGTGCGTGCGTGCGTGCGTGTATGTGTGGATTCAGAATCCATACACATACAAGGGAATATCAATCATCTCCCAGTACACAATGAACAAGAGACAACTCTTAACAATGAGCCAACGGCTAAAACCCCAGAACCTGTAACAGCATTACACATGGAGCTACTCTATTACGAACCATTATTCCTAATCTAATGTCAATTACAAACATTAATTTGCATAATGTGTGTCACCACACCAGTAACAACTGCAATAAACCCAATCTAATATGTAAAACCACGGCATTAAATACTTAAACATTTGATGTCCCACCCGACATCCGGAGAGAGACTGTCCTCTCATGAAAAAATGTCCCTATGCGTCGTTTGTGTAAGCAGCTTATTACGACCCATAGTTATATTTTATTGTGAGGTGACCTCTAAGTGTTGTGTGAGACAGCATCAGTTACCCATACCTCAGTAGCAACACGGATAAAATATTGTGTCTTCAGCTCAGACAGGTTGTAATCTCCCCTGTGTGACATTCTGGACTCCTTGTTTCCAATTTTATTTTGAACATATCTCACCTGGTGGTTCATGCTTGATTTTGCTTCCTGCTGTGAGGCCTCCACTCCCTATCCCATCAGCCCCTTCCATTAGTTGCACAAATAAGGAGAAAGCTCTGAATATTTCTTTTTATTATTATTATTTGTAAAACAAAGGCTAGACTGTTTATATGGCCTAGTGTTTCTTGGAAGCAGCGGTGTCTAGAGATACATTTTTGTAGCCACACATCATTGAAGTTCATCTCTTGATGCTGTGGACCTCGTCTCTCTACTTGGCAGCACTGGGACAGCTGTTTGCTGTTTGTCTTGGTATCTTAGTGTATTCCAGCTGTTTCTGCCGGTTTGTCTCATCTGTCACTGTCTCACGTTGGTGGAGGAGGCATTAATTAATAGTTAATTAATTGCAGTGAAACTCTCGTGGCAGGAGGTTTTTTTTTCTTCAAATCCCTGCATCCCTGTACACAATGGAATTGAGCTTCGAAATAATGACCTGTAGTTTAGAAAAATAATGAGAGAGTGAAAGAAATGAGGAGGTAGACAATATTTTTTACAATTCTTTCATAATGATTTATATGGCAATAGTATCTGTTTAATGCTTTGAAGACTGCATCTGATCTGCTCTGTTCCTTTGTAATTTGATTACATCTGTTCTAATGAAGGAACAACAATTGCTGCAAAAAAAAGAAAAAGCATAAACATCAACCTCATCCTGTAAAAAAACATTCACATTCACAAACACATCCAGTTGAAACCAAAATACATATAGTGACACAGATCATTTTTGGGTAAAACAGAAAGATGCAGATGATAGAATCTGTGCACACCCCTGAGGATATGGCTTCATTTCTTCTCTCCGTCATTGTTTCTTGTTTGTAACATTTTCCATCCAACTTGCAGCACTTTAAATTATTGTTTTTCATTGCAAACAATATGGTCAATTATTTTCTAATTTCCTCAAACTGATATATTTTAACGATTTAAATATCTGCAAGGATGGAACTGAAAAGCATTTTTAGAATAATGAGCTACAAATTGAATTTGCATGCTCTATAGTTTCTTACTGCATCATATTTTTTTTAATTTGGAGGACCTAAAGTGAGCTAAGTGCAAAATGTCTTGTCTTTTACTGACTGTATAAAATCCATTATGTTTTCTTGTTTGTTTGTTTTATGGATCTTCCTCCACCTAGGTGAGTGTCTAAGTGAGAGAGCACATCCATGGTCTTGGCAGCTTCCAGCACCCTGCTCTCCTAATGTCCCGAACTCACTGGCTGCATGCTGCTAAATCAAATTATATTTCATCGGACAAAAGCTTTTTTTCGCACTCCACCAGTACAAATAAGATTGTTGTAAATCTAATCACAGCATAAGGTTTATTGCTTTCTGATTTCTGGGTTTTCATGCGTTTGGCTGTTTGCCAGGTGCTGGGATATGTCCCTGAATGTTTGCCAAATTAAAAAGTTACTCAAAGCCTGAGAAGCTCACCTGAAAAACTCAATTGTTTTGTATAATTAACTTTTTAATTTAGGTTTCTCTCCATTTTCTTTTTCATCCATCATGACTTTTTGTCGTTTATTGTTCCTCATTCCTCTATTCTTTTGTTACTTTATTCAATTTCTTTTACAAGCAGCTTTTCAATCACCTCGAACGTCTCATCTTCTTCACCTCATTCCTTCATTGCTCGCTCCTTTTATGAAACATTTTATCATCAGTGTCTTCTTTGACTTCTTCTTCGTTCTTTCCTTTTTTTTCAACCCTCTTGATTCATTTGTAAATCATTTCATCTGCTGCGATTACAGCCAGCACATTCTGTTATGATGATATCAGTCTTTTCCGTTCAGTAGCCTCTGGCTTATCTTAACCGGCTGCTCAGCCACAAACACTTGTGCCTTTAGAGGTGGTTGTTGACATTAAGACTCTTAAACCATCCAAGGCTGCGCTTCTCCCTCTCAGTGGATTGTGAGTGAGTGAGCATGTGTGTGTCTGTATGTGTGTGTAAGATACTGTATGAAGATCCAGCCACAGTGTGAATGTAACACACAATTTTACAAGAAATTCGGAACTACATTTACATGACACACTGTTATTTAGGATATGGAAACATTATGGTGTGAGTGACAGAGGGCCGCACAAGTACAAAGAGTACACACATCATACTGTAAGGTACACACTGGCATTCCTCCTGCTGACTCTTTATTCCATAAATAGCAACAATAGCCCTCACCGGGGCCCCTGAGGGAGCCACAGTGAGGTCTGCCACGGAGCCAACGCTTTCATCTGTGTAGGTGGCACAAGCCTGTGTGTGTGTGTGTTTTGGAGGGGAGCAGGGTTGCTGGCACCAGTAGCAAAATGCCTGTGCTTTGTCCTCCCCTGTCCTGTCCTCACACACACAGCAACTTTATTGTACTGCAAAGGCTTGTACCTGTTCCTGTCAATAAGTGCTGCTGGGTCAAACCTCATCCGCCCACACAGGAGCCACTCCCTTTCTTTGGTTTTGAGGATGACATGCTGGGTGGACTGGACTGCTTTGATTTCAATCTGTCAATTATATAATTATTATTATTATATTCATTATTACCCCGGTGCGGTTTCAACATAACATTCAATTTTTCAGTATGTTTGTTGAGCGAATACAGGACAAGTTAGAGCGGCCTGAAGCTGAGCTGCTAATGATGTTTCTCTGACAACTTAAGATCCACATGACCACTGACTAAAATCCTTCATCTAGCTAATATACACCAAATATCAATATCATAATATCATAAAATTGTTGATTAACTGGATAAAAAGTTAATTTTGAGCTTCTGGCCAACAGCTACACTGACACATGCAAATGCTGGTAATATGACACCGGTAACAGGCGACCCAATAAAATGGACTGTTACCTTAATTTGAATTAAAGCTTCAAACTTGAAAACACACACACTTTGTGATAAGTTATTCAAATGAATGCTTGTCATGATTGAAGAACTGACTATTATGCCAGCAGAATCCAGAGGTCTGTATCAGGTCAGGCAGAGACTTTCCAGCTTGTATGATTACAGACTAGTCACAGGAAGCATTTAGTTCCTTTTATTCACTTTAGTCCTGATGAGCTTTAAAATGCATTGTGGTCAATCTACACACAAGCCTGATTCCGTTGAAATTACTGTTACCACCTGACAGCGACAATTTGCTGTAATAGTTGCCTTTGTTCTCTTTGTAGCATCATTACAGTATTCTCTGGCGTGACAAAGAGGCTTCTGGTGTTCTGTGATATTTTGTAATGAAAAATGTCACATAATGAAACCAAAGGAAAAAATAAGTAATGATGTGAGTCAGTTCTGTCATCATGAGGTTTCTAATAACGCCTCGCTTTTCCTTTGTGTGTGCAAGCGTGTGTGAGAGTGTGCGTTGCCCTCTTTACCACTATAGGGGATGAAAGTCCACTATCATTAATTTTCTAATAATGTCCCCATGGCTTCACATGTGAACAGGGAACCAACACATCAATCACAGCTTGGAGTGTGTGAGCATGTGCAGCGGCATTATTTGTGGTTATTTGTGTTCTCTCTCCTATGCGTGTGTGTATGTGTATGTGTGGGTTTTCATGTTTCACCATGTTGTGCATTTTACCAGCAGCTCGGGGCAGTGTGTGCTTATTGGACTGGTGACAGACTGGTGTATTATTCATCACCTGATGGAGAGTGACGGATGACTCTCTGTATGAGTGCATGCATGTGTATCGACGTGTTCATTTTTAACAAGAGGTAAAGAAAAGGTGGTGTGAATGCGTTGTTGTTTAGCACATTCTTGAGCATCTCTTTGTACCTCTCTGCTCTCTGTGTGTGCGCACTGATTAAAAAAAAGGGATGAAACAGAAAATGACTGTGTCTATCAGTTGGGATAGTGAAAAGCGCCTGACCATCAGTGTTGAAGCTTTATGTGTAAATCTATGGCACTTAACTGAAGTTTTCTCATAGCTTCATGCTGACTACAGTGCATTCAGAAACAGATTTTATTTTTTAGATAAAGTTATTCTAAATACTTCACATACAACATTTAGCCTCACTTCGCAACGTTAAAGTTTCCATCAAATTCCACATTTTCATTTCTAGAAAACACAGTTCCTGTTGTGTCTTGGTTGTACTCTGGGGCCAAAATGCAAACCACCAGACGTAGTGGAAAAGGCAAAGGCCTAGGAGCCAAGATGCTTGGGTTGTGGATGGTCCGAGCATTGCTGGGTCAGTGGCAGGAGCTGGAGGTGTGGAGGCTGGGCAGTGTAGTGACGTAGGTGCTGGATTCTGCAGACAGAACACAGGTAAGAGAGATAAATGACAGTTACAGGAAACAACTCTCTTTAAGTGAGTAGCAGTAGCAGTAGCTTTCACACATTGTTATAATACATTACTTGTTATGTTGTTTTATCAACATAATGAGTAAATTTTATTAATGTGTCAAAGGAGTTGCAGCATGTTGCCAATAGTAACTTAATGTTAATTGACAATGTATTTTATTTGTGTAGCAAACCTTGGTGTGACAGTCTACACTAATGAGTGTATTTACTACTGATGCTTAAGAACACGTCTTTCATTATACTACTTTTGAATGGAGTAATTTAGCATTGTGCCCTTTTGGAAGCAAAAGATAAGAATAATTGTTTCTTCTTCTTGTGTCGTTGGTGATGAACAGTATTCACAGATACAGAGACACAAAGATGCTCCAAAAATGCATTACCACATTATGAGTCGCCAAAGGAAAGACATGCAATTCTAGACCAATCTGAGCTCCCACCTCATTTATAATAGTGGCTCCTCTGCAGCTTGTGCTCTGCAGAAGGCCAGTCTGCACCACCCATCAATCTGCTAAGATGGAGCCAGAAAGGCAGAGCAGGGGAGGTTCAACCATTTCCTGCTGAGTTAAGAGAAGGTTACCAGACCCCGCACACGTCCTGCACAGCATGATGTGTGTGTGTGTGTGTGTGTGTGTGTGTGTGTGTGTGTGTGTGTGTGTGTGTGTGTGTGTGTGTGTGTGTGTGTGTGTGTGTGTGTGTGTGACTGTGTGGGTGTGTGTGACCGTGTGAGACACAGTCCATTCTGAGTGGCTTCAAGTATAATTTTATGAGTGTTTTTCTGTGTCCTTCCTCAGCCCCCTCTCAGCATGTAGCAGTAAGTGACAGCTGGTGATTTTTAGCAACAACTGTTCAGACATGGGGAAACCCACTGTGCAGCAGTAAATAAAAGCTCGTTTTGATTTAAACAGTGGCTCCCAAGCAATCTGGCCTCCATACCTTATGCCATGCCTACTCTGTGGGCAGATGTTTTCACTGAGAAAGCTTTGATAAACCCACTGAACGGTGAACACTGGTGAACATAGTGGAGCATCTTCAAAGCAAGATGTTTCTTTCAGGGGTTGGTGCAGGCTAAAAAAAACTTGGACACAACTCCAATATAATGTTACAGTATGTGTCATTAAATGTTGGCTGGCTGGATGGACAGTAACTGGCCAAATGTCTGCTGAGGCCATTCAGCTTGTAAATGTTATTTAGGTTGTCCCATGTCTTGTGTTGGTGTCACTTTCTTTGTGGTTCAGTGATTTCCTGTTTTACTTTGAAGTTCCTGTCTTGTCTTCCTGTGTTCTCCCGCCTGTTTGATTACCTCATGTGTTTCACCTGTGTCTGATTGCACCACCTGTGTCTCCTTTCCTCGTGTATTTAACCTCTGTGTTTCCCATTGTCTCTTGTTGGTTCATTTGTCGTTGTCGTGTCCATGTGGTGTTTCCTGTACCTGCTGTGTTCCAGTGTTCCTCCTGTCGTGCCTGAATCTTTCATGGTAAAATAAAGACCTTTATGTCACGTACCTGCTCCTCTGAGTCTGCAAACTTGACAGGTTGTTATGTAGGACCAATAGCCCCAGTCCCAGTCATTTCTGCACCATTGGATTAAAGGTGATCACCAGCTACTAATATGACATATCTCCAGTTGTGTAATGTCACTGAATGCTTTGGACTATTGTTTTTTTAACTTGACATTTCACAGCTGCAATACCATACAGTAGATTAAAGAACTAATAATATCAGTTTCCTCCAAGATTAATCAGTAGGACTTTGTTTGGATCTTTGACATTTCTGTTCTACAGTGACGTTAGTTAGAAACGATAACTAGAAGATGTCACTGCTATCCTGTTGTCATGTGCCTTGATGTCTTATCTTGTTTTGGCCTTTTATCGCAAGATCCCCCCCAGCAGCGCGAAGGCCACTGCAGCATGATCAGACCTGGAGGTGTCTGTCATGCTTAGCTTCTAGATCATCACTTGGCAGCCCAGATTGACTGTTCCTTCTAGCCACATTGGCAGATGTGTTGATTATTCCCTCATGGGCCTGCCCTCTGACCTCCACTTCCCTCAGCAGCCTTAAGCCTGCAACTTGCACCACCCTGACTAGAACCATATTTCAGCATTGCATGCCTGCTTTAGCTTCTAGGCTCGCTTATCACCGCCCTTATCATTCATCGTCATTCACGTTCATGGCATCTTCATCAGCACAGTGATGAATATGCAGCGTCAGGATTTAGACCAGAGGACTAGACCCAGTTACAGGTTGGTTATTGTAGCTTTGTATGCATGGGAAGGTGACAAACATTTTCTCAAAGCATTTTACAGGGTAAGGTTGAGACCTCACAAACAGTTCTACACTGAGCGAGCACTTGGTGAAGTGCTTTTAAGATGGTAGGCCTGTTGATAGATTATAAAAACATACAGTATAATTATACCAAATAGGCTGGTCCAAACCTGCAGCAGTGTACCTGGAGAGTTGGTGGCTCATTATGTTGCACCTGACTACAATTAGACAGAGTGTATCCAACAGATACGCCACCTGAGGCTTCACTGACGCACACAGACAAATGGACGAGACTACAGAGAATACTGTGTCATTTTGGCCATCAGTCCTCCACTAGAATCAGTTACAGTTCTGTTCTTACCGCCATCAAAGAGGTGACAATCCCATTAAGTGTGTGTGTGTCTGTGTGTGGGGGGTTGTCAACAAGTCCACGCACACAGCATGCTGTTTATCGGTGCCCTCTAAAACAACCCATACTGTACATGTTCATGTCTACCTGTCCAAACACTGTCAGGAGACTGTGAATGCCTGTGTGTATCTTGGTGTGTATCTGTGTGCGTGCCTTTATAGACAACCACAGGTGGCTCTATTAAGCAGTCCAAACACTGCATGTAACAGTGTGACACAGAATGGCAGTGCTTAGTGTGTGTGTTTGTGTGTGCGTGTAAAAATAAAAGCAGCACATACACAGAGTGCATCACCTTGTCCAAACCAAGTTGCTGATGGTCCAGAGACAAAAACAGATGCTTTTTATGGTGTTGTTTCTCTCACTCCTCTAATGTCCCTCCCCCTCCTGTCTGCAGTACATCCCCTTTGAAACTTTTCTTCTTGACATCATAGATCAAAGACAACAGACATTGTTCTCTCTATAATTCTAGTTAAGTGATGTATTCTGCCTCAGATCAGACTTTTATGGTTATATTTTATAGGCGTTTTTCCCCTCTCTTGTTTGGCCTCTTCAGATCCTTGTAGAGAAGTGTCTTAGTGAATTACTTGTTTCTGAATGCCTTGGTCTAATTTTCATGTTTCAATGTTCATTTCTGTTTCTTTTGTTATGATATACAGTATTTGTAGTAATGCGTTTGGGATTTTTGCTTTAACACTTACCTCTTTCTGTTATATCCCTTGTAGCTGAACATGACAGTCTCATCCTAATTACACACAGGTTTCTTCGGTTGCTGTCTGTGTGATCCAGGACAGCTTCAAGAAAGAAAAACAATCGTTTAAAAAGTAGGTTCACTGATGGATGGCTTTTGAATACATACATGTGCTCATGTTTTAAATTTGAAAAATAAATGTTTCATCCGAGATTCTTCTTTCTGGACTTCCTGTGGCTGTGGTTTTCCATTAGTGTAAGGCTCATGTTTTCATATTGCTTTTCTACTCTTCTGCTGAAGATGAATCATTTCTGCCATTGGCCTCACCGCATGTGTAAGTAATATTGTTTTTACATTGTAGTGGAGATAAATTATCTGGCATTTTTCCATTTGCCAAGACATGCAAATTATTCATGATCACACACTTACCCATGAGCCTTATTTCTGCCAGTCATCCTTGCTTTCCCTTTTTCTCTCGCTCTGTGTAAATTCTTTGTCTCATTTCTGTTCTTCTTTCCCCCCCACATACTTCTGTCCTCTCTCTCTCTCTGATCTCTGTCTCTCTCTCCCTACAGGCTACAAAGGCCCTTTTCTTATGAGAACCCTAGATCTCAGTCACAACTTTGCAGTGGCTAAATATTGTATCATCTATCACTCCGTATAGAGCTGCAGGCAGCATCAGCCTCAGCGGACGGGAAACAAGATTTACTATAGAGGACGACGCCCCGTGTGTGCGGTGGGTGGAGAGATAGAGGGAGATGGAGATGCAGTTGGACAGAAATGGAGACTGAAATGTGGCAGAGAGAGAGAAAGACATACAGAGAGATAGAGACTGGACAACAGGAAGACGGTGAAAAGGAAAAGTTATGTTTGGCAAGAGACGGTGTGAGGAAGAGATAGAGCTTGAGTGATTGAGAGTATAACGTGTGTGTGCATGTGTGTGTACATGATAGACATGGTGCTTAAAGGGCAATGCCTGGTTGCATGTCCATTAGGTGTTTAGTAATGACTGAAACTGTGTGTGTGTGTATGTGCACGTGTGCCTTCAGTAATCATCTGTGTCAGTGTGATTGATGATTAACTGCAGTCACCGAGTAAACATTTAAAATCTGTCAGGACAGAGGAGAAGGAGGGGAGGAGGAGAGTGATGGAGAAATGATGTGAAAATAAAGATGGAGGGAGTCTTAATGATCAAATTTAATCTTACATAAACAGAAAAAAAAACACCATCTCCACTGCCACCACTGCCTGACCTCTCATTTCAAACTCTGTAAATACTCATGATGCGAGTCCCACATGCGACAGTGTCCTGACTCTGCTTCAAAGTGCTTTATTTTGCTAATGACTCACCACATTTCAGCATAGGAAAGGCTGATCAAAGCCAATTTAAGATACCGAGTGTCTGTTTCTCTGGCCTTCCAGTTGAAGGAATTATTCAAGTAAGTGAGTTAAAGAGGGACACAAGAGTTTTGTTAAAGGAAGGACAGTTAAAGGATATTTGTCCTGCAGCCCAAACATCTGAATAAAACAGTCCAGAAGGACTAGTTCACCATCTTGGAGAATACTTACTGTACAGTTTCTGTGAATTTAACACTACCACATTACAATCTGTAAGGTGTAAATCATCCCTGGCAGTGTTCACTTCCCAATATTTTATAAATGCTTCTCCAGCCACCTCATTTTTATATACTCCCGAATCATATATCTATTTCCAAGGTCTACGACTCACTCTAGTATATGAAGGAACTGAATCTGCAAAGAATTCATGCAACTTCCAGGTGCTACCAACATTTCCTGTTTATATGATCTGGATCCATACTGTTTTGTTTTCATTTTAAAGAAGCATTTTAAGAGTAAAAACGTTTCCATCCAGATGATGTTTTAGCTCCAGATCAGAAATGGCCTGAATCACAGACACTGAATGAGGAGCAGCAAGAGCATCTGCAGTGTTAAAACACAGAATTTAACAGGGCAACAGCTTCTGGCAAAGACAACACTTTTATTTCATCAATGCTATTGTTTTCGCCTCTGGTAGAATGAGTCAGATACCGCTACGTCATTGTTTCAAAATGTCTCAGTTTTCGCCCATTTAGACTTTAGCACATACCAACTGGTTTCAAATGAAACTCAAAGTAAGTGTGGACAGGAGACCAAAATTTACCAAAAGAGATGTTTTTTTTTAATGAAAAAGTAGTAGTGTGGGCAATGGGCATAGCAAAAGTTAGAGGCTTGGACATAAATTAGAACCTGAAGTTTTAAATATCAATGTGCCCATGAAAGTAATTTCCCAGTTACTCAGAGAATATGCTTATTTGGCATCTCTGTCTCCAAGACTTTTGCTGGAAACATGATATATTCCTCCTCCTCCTCCACCGCCTGCAACATACCATTGGACTCTCAGCCAACGTTTTAAACTGGTTCACCTCCTACTTGACAAACAGAACTGAGCATGTCACCCTGGGCAAGGCAAGGTCAGACACCCACAAGGTCATCTGTGGTGTCCCCCAGGGATCTGTGCTAGGCCCCACCCTTTTCACCCTCTACCTGCTTCCCCTAGGTAAGGTCATCAGCAAGCATGGGATAGCCTACCATTGCTACGCTGACGACACACAACTCTACCTACGCACAAATCCCACTTCCACTGCTCCCCTGCCAACATCCACACTGACCACCTGCCTGGAGGAGATAGAGGCGTGGATGAAGCTAAATTTTCTTCAACTCAACAGTTCCAAAACAGAAGCCATTCTAGTTGGCACTCCACACCAACTCCACTCTTCCACCATCACCAGCATCACTTTCACCGGTCAAAACATCCCCCTCTCCACTTCTGTCACCAACCTAGGTGTCAAAATTGATCCACAACTCACTTTTGACACCCACATCAAACATCTTTGCAAAACATCATTCTATCACCTCAGGAACATTGCCAAACTCCGTCCAACTCTCACCCTGGCTGATGCAGAGAAGCTCGTCCACGCCTTTGTCTCCTCCAGGCTGGACTATTGTAACGCACTCCTCATCGGGATCTCTGGCAGGAGCTTACAGAGACTACAATACATCCAGAACAGCGCTGCCAGGATCCTGATGAGGGTGCGCAAATACGATCACATCACCCCCATCCTCAAAACCCTCCACTGGCTCCCTGTCCCACTCAGAATTGAGTACAAGGTTTCTCTCCTCACCCACCAGTGCATTCACGGACATGCCCCCCAATACCTCAAAGAACTCCTCACCCCCCACCCCACCACACGCACCCTCCGATCCGCTAATTCAAACACCCTCAAAACCCCGAGAACCAAGCTCCGCACTATGGGTGACCGGGCCTTCTGCTCTGCAGCTCCAAGGCTGTGGAACGCCCTCCCAGACCACCTGAGGGCCCCACAGACCACTGATGCTTTTAAACGAAACCTGAAGACCTATTTATTCAGGAAAGCTTTTTGCTAAATTTTAGTACACTTTGTCTTCTCTTAACTTTCCTTAACTTGTGTCCCTTTTTAAATTAAGCTTGTACTGTAGCACTTTGAGATTGCTTAAATATAAAGTGCATTACAAATAAAATTTATTATTATTATTATTATATTGGAGGTGGATAAGACTTTGCTTTCTATAGTTCTCATTTGGACTATTTGTGAAGTTGAAAATAAAGAGACATGGTGTGGGTGAGCCGCCATGTCTAGTCAAGCTATTTGTATAACCATAAACATATTTCATTTTAAATGGTGGAGTTTCGGGTGGCTTCCCTCACATGAGACACTTGAAACTGTTTTTATGCACAGCGAAGGAAGTGAAATGGCCGTCGGAGGAGAAACTTGATCATTCAGTGTTTATGCTGGTGGAAAATGTTGGACGTTATACAGAAAGCTAACAGGTGTGGGACACAGAGGTGGAAACAGTGGGTGGACTGGAAGGAGAAAAGAAAAGTCACTACTAAAGATAGAATAAAGGAAGCAAAAGTTGCCGTGGATGACAGATGGGTTCAAAAAAGAAATAAGTGTTTTTAGGGAGAAAAGGCATGATGGACAGAGGCGTGGAGCGGGGGAAACGGAAAGAGGAAAAGGAGGCATACAAGCAGATTGTGTTTGTGTGTGTATGTGTGTGTGCGTACGCCAACCCCAGACAGACAGTGACTCCACTCCAGCAGTCTGGATGCTTGACTGTTCTCAGGCTTTCCAATATAATTCAGCCGTTCCGCCATGTCAAGTTCTCCATCGCGGCCCTGGAGGGCCCGCCACGCCTCCCTTTCTCCTCGCTTCCATATATGGGCATCCTGTCCCCCAGTGGTACTCAAAGGGATTATTATGTTTATGTCCTCACTGCTCCAGTGACCCTGTGACAGAAAGGACTCCAAACGTCTCCAGGATTTCGGTCTCATGTAGATGTGTGTATGTGTGTGTGTGCGTGAGAGAGAGAGAGAAAGAGAGAGAGATAAAATAACAATTAAAACATCGTATAGTATACACAAACACAAAAGAAATGCATCTTTTTACTTCATGACCAAGATAGATCAAAGAAGTTATTTTATCCAACCAGGGAAAAGCCCTTTACTTACGTAAACCCAAAAAAAATGTTGTTGTTGTTTTTATTATTATTTAATTCATTTAAATTAAATTCTGTGTACACTTGATTTTAGCTGAAAGATTACTCATAAGCATGAAAATGAGCTGTGTGGCTGTGTGGTTTGACCATACTCATTGGTGCAGTTACATCAGTGCAGTGAACTGAATAGGCGTTAGAAAGAGCAAGAAATTGAGATGAAGAGTGAGGAAGGATAAGCTTGAAAAGAAAGAAAGAAAGAAAGAAAGAAAGAAAGAAAGAAAGAAAGAAAGAAAGAAAGAAAGAAAGAAAGAAAGAAAGAAAGAAAGAAAGAAAGAAAGAAAGAAAGAAAGACTGGGAAAAAGCAAAAAGGAGTCTCTCTAAGTGAGTGTAGTGTGTGTGGAAAAGCGGCCTGGCATTGGAACAGACACGCCCCATCACACAACAGTCGAGACATTAACTTCTCTCTTCTCACTGTTTCCCCCCCGCCATCACTCTTTCTCTCCCTCCCTCTTTTCCTTCTCTCCATCTGCTCTGCCACTGCACCTGGCCTCTTCACTTTCTCTCACTCCATTTCCCTCTTTTACTCTTTTTTCACATAATTTCTTTCTTCTGCATTTGCCCAGATTCACCCTACTCCTCCTCTTCCTCTCCCTCCCCTTTATTCAACTCAATAGTTCTTTCTTTTCTGTGTCATCCTCAATCTGTTTCTCCATCTGACAGCATCTCCATCTCTACTATTCGTGCTTTTGACATCCGTGTCTCCTCCCTCTATTTCCTTTTCACTTTCCTTTTTTTACGGCATCAGACGTTGTCTCTAAATCTTTCTCCTCTAACCCATGCTCTTAATTTCTTGTCTACCCAAATGTTCAAATTTCCTTCTGTCCTTTAGACCTTCCATTTATATCCTACGCCTCTCCCATCTGGGGGACACACTGTCTCTCCTTCTTGACCCAGCGTGAGTGGGACTCGTCTGGGCACAGAAAGTCAGGACCGCAGGGTGACTCTCGAAAAAAGAAAAATCCTGGTGGGGTCTGACACAGTGGCCATATGGCAGACCACTGAGCGAGCAGCTTCACACACTCAGACAGGAGACACAACACAGACCCCGACAGACGCCCAGTGTGAAGGAATGGATTGTGTCCCCTGCGGCCGGTGGGCATGTCCACCACTCATTAGTTTTCCCATGGAGAATCAATATTATTCACAAAGCTGCCTGACTCGCCTGAGATCACAACCCTGACCACATGAATAGGTGGATGACATGTGTGTGTGGCTATGGGTGTGCACAAGAGGAGTTAAGAGGAGGATTTAGTGAACCAGCGCAAATATGATGTCACTCTCACAAAGCCCCCCGCATCAGTAAAAGCAGGAAAAATGACACTTAAACTCTTTTATTCCACCTTGAATCAAGCATGAATGGAATAAGCAAGGGATTGGGTTTAAATGTGGTCAAATGATGAAAGGAAAAACTCAACAAAGACTAATACAACCATGTTAGCATCTGTGAGAAATAGCTTATTTAATGTGTGTAGTCTTATGTTTACCATGGTTTCTTTTAAATTAACTAGCTGTTATATTATGACGTGGTGATAGAAAGTCAGGCAATTAGCATTGGGATTCATCCACTAAGGACCATAAATGTCTGTAAACAAGTCATGGGAACCCAGCAGAAGTTGCTGTGGTATTTCACTCTAACCAAACCATGATTCATGACATTTAAAGAAAAGTCTGAAGGATTTGTCAATACAATTATCATTATAGTATAATTACGTTTCTGGTCTGCAGTGGAATGAAAAGCAGCATAAATTATTGTTATAATTATTATGATTCCACTGACTGCTATGTCTGATGATCAAGCTTGTCACATTTTTTATTTTTTATTAATGCAGCTAAACATTTCATTGTATAATTGATACTCAGTCACATAGTCCATCAGATTTTTCTGGTTCACTTTTTATTCTTGTATTTTTTTTAATTTGTATGTGTTTATGTATTTACACATAGAAATAGGATGCGCCTAATGCATGTGTATGTACTGTATGTGCGTGTTCGCAATAGTAAAATATTTGAGTGTCATAGTGAAATATTAATCGCTAGCACTCAAAATGTCGTGATTACCCTTACATTGGCTTTTTTCTTCTAAAAGACAATCATTTTTATTCATGCCACTGACTTGGCCCTATTCAGTGTGTTCCTCACCATTACACACACTCTGACTAAATTAAAAAGATCACTCACTTTTGACAATTTCAGTGTTCCTCTTTACGACTGCCATCACAGCCACAGTTCATGTAAATTATAGTATCTGCATTCAGCAGAAAACTTGTTTATTTTGGTGTTTTTGTCCATTTGTTTATTTTCCTTTTACTGCAAGTGACAGCTGGCTCAGCCTACTGATAAAAGACGTTTCATAACACATGAAATAGAAATCACTGATGTGGTGGAGAGTACACTGACATCAAAACACACTTTTTTAAAGTGCATCGTTAGGCCTCTGCAAATCTTTATTATATTTAGTTTATTGCTGCTTGTGATGCCCAAAAATAACCACAGGTTTTGTGGGTATTATGCCTAGCTATTAGTCTGAGTTACCTGCTATACCACTTTGTCCATATTAATAGCCTACAATTACCACCAGTAACTCTAAATCATGTCATCACGGTACGTCATGCCCACATTTTCAACATTTACAGTTACATTACAGCACAAAAAACAGGAAACTGAGAACAGTAACAACATTTTTGGATTTCTGCTGTTACTCAGACCATTTGGGTGAGACCAACCAGACCTTTATGTATCAAACTTACATCTTCTAATTTCATACCATTTAATGGTGACCTGTGATGTTCCCAATTTGTATTTGAGTGGAAGAATTTATGATGTTGCAACTGACCGCTCTCACTCAGCAGCACAAATCAGGGATAGTTGCAACATAATGAAAATAGATTAAATTTCACTCGTTAACTTTCCCCTTTTTTTTGTCTCAGTAAGCATAACATTCTGAAAAAAATGTTTTACAAATGAAATTGCACCAAAATACAGTCATTTAGATTGTTTTGCATTACCTTGTGTCAAAATAGGTACAATTCATCTGTTCTAATATCTAAGTAATCTGTACTCTCTGTTAAATGAGCAGTTACTGTACATAGTGTCTATTCTGAACTAAGATTAGTTACTGAACTAACACTGGCAGCTTAACTTGGGAATAGCACAGTAAGTTGTTACAACCATCCCCACCACATCTGCCATTATGTGCTACCTAGAACATACCCTGACAACCATGTCATTTAGATTTCAACAGATCTAAGTTTTCATCAGTTCTTACAAAAGGCCAGGACAGTATTACAAAAGTACAGTCCACTGACTTCCAGATGAGGAGCTGCCGAGCTGGTATAACTGAACATTCGAGTGTCATCACTCTCAGAAATGTTTTCTGTAGGAGTAATAAGTATAGAGGGCCTGCTGCAGTTGTTCACGGTGGAAGGGAACTTTAGCCAGTTTTTTGTGACATTGTCTCCTTTTTCAGTTACACTTGCTCTGATTAAAACCTATATCAATAAATATATTTTTTGCTTGTTGGCAAGGGTGGGCAAACATGGTATTACACCACACAGGGGAGAACTGCTAGTACAATGCCAAAACACTGTGAAACAGCCTGGACTAATTTTCAGCCAGTGTGCAGCAGTCAGAAATTCCTTTTCTGTGTCACTGTCTCTTGTATTTCTAGGAATCATGGATCTGTGGTGGAAAATAATGCAACAGTGTTAAAAAAGTAAGCTTCCATGAGATGCTTTTTTAAAATGAAGAATCAACACTGAACTAATAAATTTGTGCTGGGCCATTTAATGTAAAATGTCTGAGTCCAGATAATCCACTGATCACATTCACTCAAAGGTGACATAGCTCCAGTATACTGTAAAATAACGGCATATTTATAGAGAGCTGTGGGTCTGATTTTCTCAGCTACATCACGTTTTAACAAGTTGTGCAAAGAATAACTTCCTCTGTGCTCCATCGTCAGCTGTAAATTACTGCACCATCTCTATTGGCCCTGGTGATAGAAGTAACTCTGAAATCCCTGAATAACACTGTGTATGCAACCACATTTGCATATGTAAAATTTGTGCGTGTTGTTTTGAGACTTGCAAAGGCTCATGTTAGTTTGAGGAACAAAGCGTTGAGTTTTAACTGGGGCATCTGAACACAGAAACAAACACATGACAAGGACATCAAGGCTGTGTTCAAAAAACAAGCAAACTCCACACTTCTACTTCCTGTTTTGTGCTAAACCATCAAAGCACAACGCTTCTATTTCCTGTGAGTATGGATTGACACGCACACACACACACACACACACACTGAAATAATAAACTAAACTTCACACTGATTCTCTTTATGGATCTGGTGATTAATATCCTCTGTTCCTCTTTTCTTTGATCTATGAAAACCTCTGAGGCTTTTCATTGAACACTACAGAAATGTTTGGCAACAATGCAAATGTGTGTGTTTATATAAATTTGGCGGTGTAAGGACGAGTGGACCGTTACCCTTTTTGACCAACCGTCTATTCACTGCAGGGCCAGCTCTTGTCATTTGGATTGGATTAGGAGCTCCTTTATGAGTGCATGAAAGTCTCCCACCTCTTTGGCTAAATACACACTACACTTAACTCTTAGTTTATGCATTGCTGTAGATTACAAAACTACACAATTGCAAAGAGAATTGAGATTTTCAAGACCATTACAGTATTCAGTGCCAATACTCATAATCATGTGGCTTGATATTTACATTATTCCTCAGCTAAAAAGAAAAGATAATTTTAAGCATACTCTTCTGTAGAACACATTTACATAAACCAAAGTGAGCAAGTGACAGAGAAAGACATTTGTGGTTTAAAAAAAAGACTTGACTGGTCTTGAGAGAAAATCCAGAGTCTAGCTTGACCGAGACCGAGACAAGACCGAGTACAAATGTATTTGATTCCAAGACAAGACCAAGACCTTAAAAATGTGGTTTCAAGACCGGTCTTGAGACCAAGAATGGTCTTGAGTACTACAACACAAGGAGGTGCCAAAAACTACAGCTACACTGAATGGCTTGCTTGCAGGCGGCTCCAAAGGCAATTCACTCCCCGCAGACTCCCATGTTAAAATCCCCAACTTGACACCACAAGTAGGTGTGTGTTGAATGCCTGGTACAAAAATGGGGTCATTCCTATGTTCCCACAGCCCTATGTTCCCACAGCCTTATGTTCCCACATTTCTAACTTTTGTTGTCACTGAAAATTAGGCCCTATGTTCCCACACCCCTTTGGTCCCACCATTGGTTGTGTTTAGGCAATGAATAAAAGAGTTGGTTAAGTTTAGTAAAAAAGACCCGGTAGAGGCTAGACAGGCCAGATAGGTAGAGCCCAGATAGGTAGAGAGTCCAGTGGGAACATAGGGCCTAATTTTGAGAAAAATCTTAGAATTGTGGGAACATAGGGCTGTGGGAACATAGGGCTGTGGGAACATAAGGCTGTGGGAACATAGGCATGGACCCACAAAAATGACTTTGTTTTTAGCTCATTTTTTTTTTATTGAATTGAATTGAATACCTTTATTGTCATTCATACAAAGGCAAACGAAATTCAAAAGCAAACCTCCATGTGGTTTAAAATACATCAGTGAAAAAGAAAGACACACAAGCAACAACAATAAAACAATAATAAAATTCAATATTGCACAGTCCTCTAAAGTGCGGCAGTAAATTTTAAAGTGCAGTCAGTCAGTGTGGGAGGCATGTGGCAGTTGTATGTGTGTGAGTTCAGTTGCCTGATGGCGCTGGGGTAGAAGCTGTTGGTCAGTCTCGTATAAGGTCAAACCGATCGTAAGTCAAAGTGTTCGCTGTCACAAAAGACACGGAAGGGAAGACGAACAAGACAAACACGAACCACCACGGGGAGAGCAAAGCCGCTGCATGCGTCTGTGCCGCCATCTTGCTGGTTTACCTTTCATGACAACTGTCACAACTGATTTTATAAAACTAATTTGTTAAAATTTAAGTTATCTGAGTGTATATATTGGTAGTTTGTGTGTCAGGCAGCTGCTAACACGGCAAGGTGTCACCTAAGCTACAGTATTTTAGCCTACTGATATGACCTTTAAGGCACGTTTGTGGTGTTGACGACTTTTGGATAGTGTTTCATGAAAACGTCAGACAAATAAAATGACTCACTGTGTGGTTGATTGACTAGTCACTAGCAGAATGTGAGGAAGTCGATGATCCTGTTTACAGTAATGAAGTGAGTTAAATTAAAGCACTATTTTAGTTGTATGTCAGCACTAATTAACAGGTACACCTTGCAGTTGCAGTGTCTGGTTTGTTAACTTAGCTTGTTTACTAGTTAATTAGCCAGAAAATTCATTAGCATTGGTTTAGCCTTCACAGAGACGCCCAGTTTTGCTAATGATGCTGATGGGAGTGTAAGCTATGTTTGATACAGTTATTTATCTGGCATTTTTCACAGAAATCTCAGCTCTGCACATGCCCCACCTTTTTGCCCTTTTTTGGATTTGCCAGGCATTAAGTGGAGACATTTTTTCTGTCCAATATCTATCTATCTATATCTATCAATATAGTGGACGTTTCATACTTTTAATTCCATTGTTGTCTTGGCCTTTAAATAGTTCAAACCATGTCAAAACCCTGTTGGCATCACAAAAATACAGGTGGAGCTGAAGACCTTGTGTTTGAAAAATTGTTGACCCAGACTGGGATGTTGTTGAGTGATAGAAAGAACATTTTGAAGAGCCCCTGAACCTGGCTAACATCTCTGTAAAAAAAAGTCAGTGAGGTACTCAAGAAGTGCATTGTTGCAGGATGCCAAGTGTGAGTAAGTGTTGAGCTGAAATGGTGAAAGCTTTAGCAGTCGCTCGGTTATCATGGTTTCTTCATTTTCATGTGGAGGTTGAATGGTTCTTTTTTTTTCCTTTTCTGTTTTTTTTAAAGGGAAGCAGTGAGTGCACTCAAATTTTGGGGGCATCACAGAAAGTTTACTCCAGGATGCTGGAAATGAGGAACCAACTGTTTGTTGAACTGCAGATGCACAAAGAACAATGTGGATTCTGTCCTGGCCCTGGAACAGTGGACCAGTTGTTTAATCTTGTGAGAGTGCCGACGAGGTCATTGGAGTTTGACCGTGCACCTTGTGGACTTTGACAAGGCTTATTCCTGGCGGGCTGTTTTGGGGAGTACCGAGCCCATTTTTACAGGCCATTTAGTCCTTGGATAACAAATTAAGAGCTGCATCCACGTTCTTGGCACAAAATGTAACATGTTTTCAGTGAGTATTGGACTCAAGTTTGACCCTTGCTTCCGATCCTGATTGTTATATTAATGGACAGGAACTTGGGACACAGCTGAAATTAGTTCTCTGGTTTGGGAACTCAACTCAACACAATTGAAACACGCATCTTTTCTTTTTGCAGATGATGTGGTTTCATCTCCTCCAGTGCACAGCCAAAAAATGTGATTGCTCCCTCTGGGTTAGGGGTTAGTTAGGTTCCCAATGAAGATGTTCAAGTAGTCTTGCTCTTAAATTAGGGTATAGCCTGAGATTGACATAACATAACGATATTCCTAACTGTTGTGGTGAAGAGTGAGAAAAGCTCTTAAGTCGGTCCTCCTCCCAACCCTCACCTTTGTCCATGATCTGGGTAATATGGGCAGAATAAAATCACTAATACAGCTGATATGGGTTTCCTGCATCGGTGACTGAGCTGAAGAAAATGGATGCATGTCAGGTTGCTGAAATCCGCAAGTATTGTCTGCAGGTATTGTCTGACCCTAAGGTGCAAGAAGACTTCAAAGGAGAGCGGAGAGGAGACAGCTGTACGGTCCTGAAATGAGGAAGGTGTATCTGGTGTGCATAGATGATGTCTTACAACATTCCCTCTTAAATCATAAGTCTATAAAACCAAATGTAATTGCAACACTAATAATTAATAAATAAATAAATAAATATAGAAAAAACCCTTCAGCTGAGATTAAGGTTATCATAAAACATACACTTTATTTTCCCTCTTCTCACATTTGTGGGCTCTTAAATGACCAGAACTAATACTAAGCTTACACACCTGGATAACTAAGAGTCACTACCACTTTTTTTTCCTCCTGTTCATTAATTTTCACACTTTTTAATAACACTCTTATCTGAACCAGTGTTCTGTAAAGAAATGCTTCAATGTCTTTTAATGAGCTGTTGGTGCACATTGAACCCTTAATCCTTGTTTCAGTGTCAGTGGTGTGTGTGTGAGAGAGAGAGAGTGTGTGTTTTTTTTAATTAAACTGAGTTTGAAATATAATGAAATGTGTTGTTGTCTAAGCAGATGGTGTCTCTATGGCACATCCACATAGAGAGACAGCGAGAGGGACCCTTCAGTATTTAGGCCTGCAGACAGAATTATACTTTGCTAATTAACTTGAGTAAGGCAGCTTGACACTCAGTCCAGAAAGTGACTGCTATCAGTGCGAGTGAGTGAGTGAGTGAGTGAGTGAGTGAGTGAGTGAGTGAGTGAGTGAGTGAGTGAGTGAGTGAGTGAGTCCAAGAGAGTTTAACAAAAAAGAGGAATAAAAAAAATGACAGTCATAAGCAACTAATCTTTGTTTCTGTTTAAATTGGTGGAATAAAAATGTCTTCAGTTAAGCAAATGTACTGTATCCCATCACTGTGATATTTGTGTGTGTGCGAGTGTGCGTGTGTGCAAAATTTGCATGGACAGTGTGTGCATCCATAGGCTTGTGCATCTTTTCCCTTTTCAGTTAATTGACACTCTGCACAGACTCCAGTTGCCTGTCTCAATAATGGTTGTTATGGAAACAATGTTTGGTGTGACAGATGCATTTGTGGCAATCAGGATACGGAAAACCACAAGGGACACACACACATGGATTCGGAGGAAGCACTGGCAAATAGATAGCTGAACAATACAAAGAATGGAAATAAAATACTAAACCACAGAGGATGAACACATTCATTTACTAGAAAGAGATTATTAAATGCCAACAAACCAGAATAAATGTTTCAGTTGACATCATTCCACCTGATTACAGATAGAGACTTAATTAAGTGTAAATAATCATGTCATTCCCAGTTGCAGTGAATCAAAATTCCATGAATAAATCGTTTGGTCAGTTACCTGAGATGTGTAAATATAACTTATATTTATTGACTTACTTTATTATATACTGTAAGTAAGATGTTAGTTTAGCTCATTACTCTCAATGCAGCAATGAAGCCATGATTTTTTCTGATTTTCTCTGCTAAACCAAGACTGTATAAACAATTAATTCCAGTAGCTATTAAATAAGTACAGAAGAGCTGAAAAAAAGAAGAAGTTATTTTCTTTTTCTATATATTGCTGATTTCTTTGGGTTCGATCTGGTCAGATTTCACTATATATTAATTAATATATTAATTAATTATATATATTATATATATATTAATGTTATATTAATTAACACATCAAAAAGTAAAGACATATTAACCATTGCACTGGCCAGTTTTGCGTCCCATATAGTGCATTACAGATTGTGCCGATAGACCCTCCCATATACAATATGTGGTGCCAGGTGTGTGTGTGTGTGTGTGTGTGTAGCTGGTCTGACTCGGTGGGTGGATGTGCAGTCCCATCGGCATGTGGGATGATTGGCAGTGCCCGTTTGGGCGTTGTTGATAACACACAGGAGGGCGACTGCCACAGATGAGTTCTGTCAAGCTGTCTGCCTGTCAGACACCCACACATACTCCTCCTCTCCTTTGTTTTCGCACACACACACACATGCACACACACACACACCAACCTGCAACTCAATTTCTTTCCCAGTGACTCCTGACTCTGACTCTTGTTTGTGTTTAACACACACAGAATCACTCTGTCTGCTCCGGAACACACACTTCTCACAGACCTCGAATCCCACACACACACACACAACCTGTCAGCCCTATCCGTGGCCAGCCATTGAACCTGGTATACTGATAAGAGCAACAACAGCCCTCTCCTCTGCAGGGAGAGACTGTCTCATTCATATGTATCTCTTGATGTGTTGGGGAATCTCTGTCACTTGTTTGTCACTGTGGACGGCTTGAAAAGACCAGGCTGACATTTGGAGGGGTATATTTCAATACAGCAATTGAAAAAGGCACAGGGAAATTCTTTTTTGAATAAATGGGTAGCCATGCTTGTATTGTTTGTGGTATAAGGCTGGGTTTTATTTAACATGGACGACTTACAGTGATACTCCTCAGTTTGAGGATGGCATCTTTTGTCATCAAACTTTGAAGATATGGTAGTGTTTTTAAGGAAAGAAAGATGTGTGTTTGTGAGAGGCAAGAAACTGTGATTTCATTGGAGCACTGCACTGATGAACAGCATGGTTGCCCTTTTACTGTAACAGTCAACATATGTTTCCGATAACTACGAGCACAGTTGCAAACGCAGTTCGGTGTTGTTTTTAGTTTAGCTCTGTTTTGGTCTCCAACCACTCTTAAATAAATAATTCCTGAAACATTTGTCTCTGTAGCTGTTAAATGTTCACCAGTTAGTCTTACTTTGTCTCTCATTTGTCTCTTGGTACACTAGGTGGGGTTTTTGTTTGTTTGTTTGTTTGCGAAAGGCCATTTTAACTGAGGGCGGGTACATTGTTGCGATTTTTCAATTGGTCCGGTTTGCGTTCACAAAGGTCACAACGTCCTCGCAATTACATGTTGTCTTATTTTAATGTTGATGGTGATCTAGACTAGCCTCGTAAACCAGCCTCTCGCGGAAATGCATTTCATTTAATTTCTCGGGAGAGTCTGGCCTCATTCCCCCTGTAAGCGTTTGGGGTGGGCGGGAGCTGGGCGGGAGTAGTAGCGTTGACAGACAACCCCATTCAGCCAATCAGCAAGTTGGTGTAGTGACAGTGCTTTACACCAGTCAGTCCCTGATTGGCCAACGTGCTGTGTCAATCACAGCGGCGACGCTGATTGGCTCAGCCTTCTGAGGGTTTCAGGCCAAACGCTTACAGCGGGGATGAGGCCAGACTCTCCCTCAGAAATGAAATGAATGGCATTTCCGGGAGCGGCTGGTTTACGAGGCTAGATCTAGACTGTACAGTAGGCTATATCAGCAGACTTTAACGCGATGCGCATATGAACGGCTGGTAAGACTGCAGGAATTAAATAATGTATTAACACATGCATAGACGCTCTGCAATCAGACGGGCATATCACAAGACGACAGGCAGTAATCAGACCCTACAACAACTTTTTATCTTTTGCCATACAAGCGGGACCAGTTCACAATCGCAAACATGTAAAAAATCACAAAGCTGGCTCATCATAACGACAGCTCTTGTTTACAGAATCAATGCATCTCCTTAAGTGAATTAATGAAATTAAGCGTAAAATTGAGTGCTTCCTGTTATTTGTGCAGATGGGGTTCACACCAGAAAAAAAAACGCTCTAGATTTCACTTGATAGCGGACCGAGACCAACCCTACGATGCGAACCAGAGGACGGTTGTTTGGCCCACACCAGAGTTCAAGGCCAGTGTTCACACCAACCCAAACGAACCGCACCAAGTGGGTAAATGCTCCAGGGTTCGGTGTTCGGTGTGAAGGTAACCTAAAACAATGAGCTGGGAGCTGAAGGCTTCATGGAGATGAGAGGGATGATACTGGGTGATCGTTTTCAGTGGGTTTTGTCATTAGGAGAATCACGTTCCACATACTCCTTTGGCCCATTGTTGATATGAAAACATTGATTGGTATACCGGTAGTTTCAAAGTAACTATTATTGATATTTCTCTCAGATTTCCTATGACACCCTAATCAGTCATTTTGAGAAGTTGGTTGGATTTCCTGATTCGGAGAGAGAAAGTTTTACATCTTCAAGATCATGTGTCTGAGAAACATGACAATCACAGTTTCTCAGTGGAGCGGCTTTGGTCCATAATTATTCTCACTGTAGATGCTGCCACTTGGTGAGCGTGTTTCCATAGTTACGCTGATGATGCACAACTGTACATCTCTGCTGAACCAAATGATACAGCTGCTGTTAGTGCTACATATCTTCTAGCAGTAAATAATGAGCACAAAACTGAAGTCCTGGAAATCACCTCAAGACAAAAAGACTAAAGGTGCAGTTTGTTTCAGGGGAAATTAAGTCCCTTTAAGCTGAGGTTAAAGAAACCTAAAAACGTATCTCCTTACATTCAGTCTTTAACTAGCAATGACTTTCCTGATACTGGTCAGGGGTTTTGCACTGTGCTCTGTACTTACAGTAGCACTGCAGCACTTATTTTAAAATGTTCTCATATGTATTTATGTCAGTGATTGATAGTTTGGAAGAAAAGACTGCAGTGTGTGTGTGCGTGTGTGTGTGCTACCTTACACAGCACCACCGAAGGGGTGGTTGTACCCGGTGCAGATAAAACCCACAGTGAGATTACAGCCGAAGGGAAAATGTTTTGGAGCAGCTGTAAGAGGCTGACCTGGTGTGTGACCCCTGTGGTGCATTTGTGTCCATGCGAAAAAATAGGGTCTGTCTTTGCTTGCTGGGGGGGCAACCGCCATTCCGACATCCCACCAGTCCGACATAGGCCTCTAATTGTCTAAATGGCAACACTTAATTTTCTATCAAACGTCCCATCATTCCGACAATTTTTGCCTCCTTTGGTCGGAATGACGGTATTTTTTTCTTTTTTCAAACATCCCGCCTTTCCGACAATTCCTTTAAAGCAGAAGTAAGTGATATATTTGTGTTAATATAAGTCTTAAATAGTTATATCTTCCGACAGCAATCACTAGAGTGTTTGGACTGAAACACGGGTCTCTCAGTCCCTCTGCTCTGCTCTGAGCCGAAGAGAAAACATTTATCGTATCCTACAGTTTTTATCCAATGAGGAGAGAGAACGGCATGCAGGGCTGTGTGTGCAGCCAAGGAACGCCGTGAATGTGGTGACGTAGCGACGAGGACTGTTATGGTGCGTTCAAGGAAACTCGTATTTTTCCGACCGTGAAGTGGTACCAGTTCGATCTGGTACGAGTTCACCGGTCGGAAGTTACGAGTGGCCGTTATAGTGACTTTCACCGGTAAAACAGGTCGGAAAAACACGAGTGGGTTGCCTGGAACGCTACAAAGTCGTAAGTTGTGACTTGAAGCTGTAATTTACGATTTCAAAAGCCTGCCTGGAACGCAGCATTAGCGAAAACGACCGGACCACTTACTTCTGCTTTAATAGGCTAGCGTATTTTTTTCCCAAAAAAGATTTTGCACTGGCTTGACTTAGCAATGAAGAAAGGAGTTGGTTAAGTTTAGTAAAAAGACCAATAGAGGCTATAGACAGACAGACAGACTAGTCCCTGTCTGCACTCCGCTGCGTAATTACGCACAACCATGGTCGCCCCCCCCCCCCCCCCCCCAACCATGTGGGTATTCCTCTATCAGCATGTCTTAAAGAGGGGAGTCATATTAAAGCCTTGTCGGAATGGTGGGACGTTCGCATGTTGGAATAAATGGTGGGATGTCGGTGTGGTGGAATGTCGGAAAAACAGCATGTAACCGTCCTGCTGAAGTGCCATTTAGAGTAGAAAAAAGTTTAACTTCCAATGACAAGTCTTTCCGCCTGGGAAAAACAAAACAAAACAAAAAAAACTTCTCAATTGATTTTACACTCTTTTTTTTGTCACTTAATCTTGATTATTTATTTTCATTTGTTGTTGTTTTATATTATTATTTCATCTTATTTTACTTTTTTTGGGGCATGTTTTATGTTCATTTCTTGTCTTATAATTTGAGGCATTTGATGCATTTAAAGGAATATTTAAACATTTTGGCAAATTCGCCTACTGCCTTAACGGAGCCCCTAAAGGGACATGGGGAAAAAAACAAAAAAACATTTTGGGTGTGCATGCGCGGACGTTTCAGGAGTGAAAGTTTTGTGTGAGCACCTGAAAGTGTGGAATCGACGTGCGTCGTAAGCTTAGCAAGGGCGTCAGTTTATTTTGAAAAATGCTGGGGACAATAATGCTGGAGTGTGTTTTGAGGGGTGCTTGTTTTGACTTTTGTTAACACTGATCAATTTTTTTTAAATTGCAAAACCTACTCTGTTTAATTGATTAATAAAGAAACAAATGTAACTCCATAGATATATGGCTGAAGACTCCATTCAGATAACACCGTGCTGTGTCTGTGTGTGTGTGTGTGTGTGTGTGTGTGGTTGCTTCGGTCCAGCTGTTTGGTTTGTAATAGACAATAGTACAGCGCACAGTACTGAATACATGACAGATAAATAATAAGCTTTCCTAAAGAAAGACACTACGCTGACATGAAAATTGCCAATTAAGGACGATGGTCTGGTGTGTGTGTGTGTGTGTGTGTGTGTGTGTGTGTGTGTGCATTGTGGGTGTGTGTATGTGTGTGTCAGTTCTTGTATTGAATAATGAGGCTTTTTACTGAATCTGGCGCATCACAATCTCACCTGGCACGCACACACAAATGCATACAGTAGACACACTTACTGGCACAATGCAGCCCTTTAGGGATCAATTACCATTCACTCACATCTTTATCATCTCAAAGCTTTGAGTTGGAATACCTCCCCACACTCCCTCTCTCTCTCTCTCTCTCTCTCTCTCTCTCTCTCTCTCACACACACACACACACACACACACAGGCTATAAACCCATTTTGATAGTTGAGATGTTTAAGCTCCTTTTCAAAATGCTCTGTCAGAGAATGCTATCTCCTGCAACAGCTAGCCAACCAACACAATAGCCTTTATTGTAATGACAGACAGAGAGAATCCCATCTGTGTGTGTGTGTATGTGTCGGGTTGTGTGTGTGCATGTGTGTGAAAGAGAGAGAGAGATACGGAAGGGTGTGTGTGTGTGTGTGTGTGTGTGTGAACCTGTTGAATTTTCAGCTACTCTGGGTACACCTGAGCAGTATTTGTAGCTCTCAGTTTGTCTTCCTGTCCAGATGCTCCAACATTTGCTCGTTTTTTGGGAGATGAAACTTTACTTCAAGGTCAGTTTCCTCTGGAGAAGCAGGAAACTTCATCAGGATGTGACAGTCTGAACAGACCAAGTGATGTGGACAGATGCGAGGGCAGGAGCAGACTACGTTTCATCATATCTGGATTTTACCCAGAGAGTAAAAGTCTGTTTCAATTAGAACACAAAAACCTGCTTGTTACAGATTTCCTTTTTTTCCCCTTCACATGGATTCAACAGAATTTAATTTCACATGTACATGAAGGATCTTTTGATTTTCCATTTCCTTGATAAATTCATCCATACATTTTTTTTGGCCCCCTCTCTCTCAGATTTAATGGGAAACTGTCTCTGTGGAAAAGGTTTCTCCTGCATAAGGCATGTTTGGACAGAGCAAAGGTTTTGTCTGATTTGGGGAAACGTTTTTGGATTTTTATTCAGTGCAGACTGTGTTTATTCACCCTTCAAAATAAAAAAATCACTCTCTTTCTTTCCTCTTCAGAAGACTGTGGTTAAATGAACCCACTGTTAGCAGCAGCAGATTCATGCTAGCTACACTCACCCGTAAGCATAAAAAATTATGTTCCAGTGCTCACTGGCAGAGGTTAGGGATTTGAGTCACATGATTGGACTTAAGTCAAATTAAATCACAGATTTGTGGACTTGAGACTTGCTTGACCACACTGATAAAAGACTCAAAGTTACATTTTGTGTATGAAATATGATTGGACATTTCTAGTATGGTGCCAACAAACTACACACTACACATTAAAGAAAACCCTGCAGTTTGTGCTTTTGTTTTGAAGGGTCTGTACTGTGCCTTAAAATGAGAATATTTTTCCATTGAGGGGAATCACGTGTTTTTAGTGTTAGACTAAGATATGAGAAGAAAAGTTAGTTTAATTTTTTCAATATACATACATACGTGTGTCTAAAAATTATAGACCAATATATACCTTATTATAATTATATACCTTATATGAGCTATAACATGAAAGAAAATTCTAGAGCTTTAAGATTTTTTTTTAACAAATTCGTAACAGTAGAGTCTTCGTAATGGGTTTATGCAACGGGAAACACCCTAAGATGGCCCCATTTGAGGGCACCAAGCACAATGTGATATGTAAATAACATCAAATAACCTACCAAACCTTAGGCATGTCATTAGTGAAAAATGCAGATGTACTTAAGTTGATGGAGCACTGACATTTCACTTGTTCTTAGCAGGTTTCACAGTGACTGAGGCATAAAACCTTGATTCTCCATCCTGCTGATTCATTTCTGTTTAATTATGCCCTTCTGTTCTTTATGGGGATTAATGGGTCCATCTCAAAATGAAAACTAACATTAGACAGCTGGTCATCAAGCCATAAACAAGGCTGATAATTAAAAAAAAAACTAAACATGTATGGTTTTCGCCCAACAGTAGTGATATCCTCTCGAAGAATATTAAAATTTAGAGGAGGACATGTAATGTTTGTTTTCAGCTGGATCTGAGCTGGGGACATCAGGGCACGGGACTTGTGCCAAATCTCTATGAATCCACCCAGAGCTTTGAGCATGCTTAAGCAATCATGACCTGGCATAAGGTCCATGTACGTAATCAATTATTCATTTGAAAGGTGGGGGAAAGTCAGCCCATCTGCTGAGGGGAGCAGTCCTGGCTGAGTTATTGAGCTGTAGGCTGCTCTGCTGTTTAATAATGGCCCAACTATATATTGGTCTGTAGCATGGAGCAGTGGCACACAATCAATTTCAAGTTACTGCATTTCAAATGTAAACCAATAGGACACAGCAGAAACACCAGCGGAGCCTCTGCCCTCATTCCTGTGCTGAAATGTGTAATTGTGCGATCCTGAAGGAGCAGAGTTTATTTCACTTTACTTTAGTTGGTTAGAGCCACCAAACAGTGGACTATACAATCTTGTAATTGTTTTGGTATTTCACTGTATGGGACGGGAGGATAAACTGTTCATTTGTAAAAATAAAAAAAAAGTAAACAATAAATATAATAAAATAAATAAATACATTTTAAAAAGAAAGAAAAACTGTCGTGAGCATTAACTGTCATGCACTCCTCTGACAACAACTCACTACCCTAAAATCAGTGCCCCTGCAGATATTGCTCATGTCAAATCTGATAAACAGACAAGCAATGAGCAATGAGCAAATGAGACACTAATCTTCAACCTGGAGATTTCAGACTGTGATTTATAAACATGTCAAAATATATCCGGGGGTAAATATTCACTGAAATCCTGTGATCAGTCTAGTTGTGAAGTGTTAGTTACACATCAGATAAGAAAATGATAATTCCATATGTTGATTTAAAAAAAAAAAGGGTGTGTGTTCAAATCAAATTCAAAGGCTTAAACAGTATTTGAATTCAGAAACCTGATCTAGTAAGCTCACACTTTCTTTAATGCACCACAACGTACATGGACATAACTGTATAAACTGGAGGGTAAGAGGCGCAAAAAATCTGCTCAACTCTGGCTGCACCAGAGATTTAAAAAAAAATGGTTGTGTGCTGCCATCCTGTGGTAGACTGACAATAACACACAGTAAACGTAGCAACAGCTGGGTGGTGCTGTGTGACTGCTCACTGTCATGGCCTCCTGGGACATATGCAGTTGTTCTGTTGCTTTGATGCTGTTCACACATCAGAAACATCATTCTCAGTTCTCAGAAGATTTAACACATTTCTAATAACAATGATCAAAAACCTCGTTCAAGTGAATCGCTTCAACATTGTCACCAATTAATTCAATGTTTTAAGCAGAGCCTTGAGACAAAGACACCAGATGTTTTGATATGTTGAAAAAACCCAAATATTCTGCAGAAAAAGGGGATTGTAAAAAATATAAAGTTAAATGTTCAGACACAAACTGTACTAAATCTCAGTAAGAGATTTATAATTTTAGAACATGAATTATCTACTATCAAAAACATACTATAACATAATAATAAAAAAGTCTTTGGTATTTAATGCAAATACTTGTTTAACTGAGATGTATTTACTGTATGATATTTCCAGTAAAGTGTTTCACTTGGCAGTAGACATGCAATATTTACAGGGTTTGCATTTGTGTGTAGAGTTTTGATAGATTAGATCTGGTTTATAAAGTGTGTTAATGCAGTTGCTTTAACTTACAGAGCTGTATCTGTAAATTCAGAGAATAAACCACATACAAAACAATGAAACATGCTAAGAAGAAATATTGTGAGAAGTGTATCATGAGCTGAATGATGTTTCTGATGTGAGACTACTTGCATCAGAGCAACTGAGGAAACACTGTGAACATTTCAGATCCATGGTTGATGTTATTAGCACAACCTGTGATTTTCCTACTGTAACACATCAATCTCTGCCAATACAAACACTCTGTAGAAAAGGAGTCAATGTCTCTTTGCTATTCAGCACTGTTCCAGTTTGGTAAGAAGAAAAAATCTGTTTCATGTCAGCTGATGTTTACAGATTGTACTGTACAGAGAGGAAGTTCACACTGACTTGGCTGAGTGATTAACCCTTTGTAGAAGTCAAAATACTGCACTGTGCTTTTCAGGATTTAACCAAACTCTAATAACTGACAGATGAAGCTGAACCTTTTGACTAAAGGAGTGTTAAATGGCTTCATGTCAGCCTGTTAAGTTATTATGTCAACAGTTTTGAACAACTAAATGTTGAATTGTTGAATTGAAAGGCAGGTTTATCTTAATATTTTAGTGATGATGGACTTCAAAGAGCTTAATTACCACACTCAGATGGGCGCTATGGCAGGAAAAATACCACTTCTGTTGGATGACAACTGGCACTAGCAGATAAACTCTGGCTGTCGGCTTCGAAACTTTTTTTTTTTTTTTTTTACACAGACATCTGAAACAAGATACAAAAAGCTTTACGTATAAGTGAATGTGTTCATGTGTTTTTTTTTTTTTTTACCTTTGGGTGATCCAGGTTATTGCTTCAGAGCTGGTTTAACATGACCAAATCACATCTGGTCCATGGCAGCGTCTTGCATAAATCAAACTGTAATCACCTGTGAATGTATTTGCAAATAATCAACAATGGGCATAGCATTCAAAAGAAAGAACAACAAGTGACTCCTACTGTAGCAAAGCTTTACTGAATCATGATCAAGATATTCCAGGAAAAAAAAAAAAGTTTATATAAAAATGAATTTGAGATGTCACGACCTGTGTTTTCTCCAGTTTGATCAGTGACACAATTTCTACTTGTTTTGTAATTAGAAAACACCTCACTGCTGAAATTCTTCTCCTTAGTGTGTATTAACAATACTGCCGACGTTATCTTCAAAAAATATATATATAAATCTACTTCATATCTACAGCCAGCTGATGCCATTATACTGACAACAAATTATAACTGTACACTACAACACTTCTGGACAACATGGAATATTTGAACAACCACAGTGAGTAGTAGCATAAATAACTGTCACTGCTAAGAAGACAATGTAAAACAGTCAGCTTCCCTTGTTTGTCGACATCGCACTACAATAGCTACACAGATACAACTTGAATCAGGGTCCAGACTCAGTGGTTATGATGTACGTATGGGGTAAAAAAAAAAAAAAAATCATGACATCTACAACTCTACCATTTAAGAGTCAATGTGATAAAGTTCAATAACAACTCAGACAATGTAGAATTAGGCCTCAATTTCACATGTACAAAAGTTTTCCTTCACTTATTAAGAGTATTAGCAAATATGATGAGAAGTTGAACAAGTGATATATTCGTACTCCAGCAGATCATAATAGACATTTTGAATACATTCATTTACATAAGGCAGGGTAATAGCTACAGCATGTTAATACTTGGAGTCACAGGGTCAGAGAAGTGTCTAGAACCGTCTCAATTATCCTGTTAGATGATGCAAAAACTGGACACACTGTCCATCACAAACTCCAAGGGTCACAGGTAACTTTCAGAGACTGACCGCAGTCGGCTCATGGTCACGTGTCCATTACAATCCAATGTACAAATTAAAAATAATTGGGGATTATTTTAATCAAAATCTGTGTATGAAAACAGTGGTTTCTAGTGAGAACTAATTATAGGATCACATTTTAGACCAAATGATGTAACCTCACTAGTGATGCTCAGTCTCTCTTGATGCTGGTACCAAAATGTGCAGATTTAAAAACGTACTGCAAAGGGAAATTAAAAGCATTGAAAACAGACAAAAATGTAAGAGCAGAATAATAAAAACAAATGTTGAACAAAAACAAAGTTGCTCTATCTTCTTCCATTACAAAGAATTCATTAAATGTCCAGTGTTGCAAAGATAATCCAGAGTAGTGTTCATATCCAGTGGCTGCAACAGACAAGTTTCACATATTAAACTGAAAGGGTTCAAAATAAAAAGGGGGGACAGTGTCACATCCACGTGTCTCGTCATGTTAAAGAGTCCAGGTGTTGCTTATCTCTTTAAATCAACATTTAAGTTACACGTCTCTCTGTCCTTCTCCTCCTTGTCTTTTCAGTCCTGTGCCAGTGTAGCTCAGAAAAGCTCAGAGTCGCAGGGATCCAGTGGAATTCATCGTCAGTGATATATATATATATAAAAAGGTGTTGGGGGAGCAGCACTAAAGGAGACAACCTACCATTAATGTAATAAGCTAATGGTTGATGCTTTTATGCCATGTACCTTACAGTGTGATGAGATGGTGGATTTCTGTGTGTGAGTCTCGACTTGACCTCTTGCGGCAGACGCGGCTGTCATTACCTGTTGTCTACAAGACGATGGTGCAGGTTGTTAGAGGCTGAGGTTTGGTTGACTGGATGGATTAAATAAATGGCAGGTCACTAATGGTGAAACTCAAACAGCAAATACACGAGTTATCAGATGTTTTTGTGATGTTAATACTTGAGCTAAATGTTTGCTTGAATTATTTTACAAAAACTCAGCTTTGTGTGATGACAAACTGCGCTCATACTCCTATTGCTGATCAGTCAGTGTACTAAGTTCATTTAGTTGAGAGTGGGCTCGTCAGCTGCCTCCTCCTTCCTCTTAGCCCGCAGAGTTCAGTGCACCTGGCCCAGCTTGTTCACGGAGGGGTGTGAGGGTGACGGGATGAGGTGGGAGAGAAGTCTGGGAGGTGAGCGTTGATGGTGGCGGCTCCTCACTTCTTCATCAGAGCTCAGTGGTCAGGAGGCCTCTGGGTTTGGCTCCATCCTCTGAGGCTGGCGGCTGACCCGCAGTGCTGTGGGACACAGGATGGTAAAAAAGACTGGCTCGGAGAAAGATGTGTACTTTGAGTCACAGTGCAATACTAAATATGACTTGACATATTGTCCATTAGCACTTTTGACAAACAGTTTACAGCAAAAAAAAAAACAACCTGCATTATACAATATTATAATTCATCAGCATCTGGTTGTGGTTCACAGACAGAAATAATGTTAAAAGCCCTTAAAGGGATAGTTCAGCATTTGGCAAATTGGCCCATTGCCATAATCCCTATAGTTTTACAGTAGGAGTACGTTCGTTACCTTTAATTGTCAGTGCAAGCTATTTTTAGAACGGCGGAGCAGAGCCACGAGCTGCTCAGAGCTATGCTACGGAGGCTAATGGAATTTCTTGGTTCCCCTCATCAAACTCATCAAATACACAATCCAACAACTCCAAAACGCTCTCGTGGACAAGTTGTGACCTGCACATTCACCAAACTATGAGATAATAACGGAACGTTATGAGATGGAGTTGTTTGTTTGTTATCTCATAGCGTGGTGAATGTGCAGGTCACAACTTGTCCATGAGAGCGTTTTGGAGTTGTTGGATTGTGTATTTGATGAGTTTGATGAGGGAAACCAAGAAATCCCATCAGCCTCCGTAGCGTAGCACTGAGCAGCTCGGGACTCTGCTCCGCCGTTCTAAAAATAGCTTGCACCGACAATTAAAGGTAATGAACCTACTCCTAAAACTATAGGGATTATGTCAATGGGCCAATTTGCCAAAATGTTGAACCATCCCTTTAAAGTAAACTCTTGAACTCTCAAAGTAGCAGTTTCAGCCAAGAGCAACGACAGCTACACATCCCATCTATAAACTGCTTACTTGCTGGCCGTCTGAAGTGCTTTTTTGCATTGGGATTCAAGCTGAAGGAAGCACGGTCTTGCTTGATCAGCAGGGGTCAGCGAAAACACAACGCTTCGCCTTGAAAGCAACTTTTTAACTGCATTGGTTTCGAATGCCAAGAATTTTACCTGGCGGAGCTGGTGTTACGTGTGCGAGCGAGGTGGGGGAAGGCTGGGGTGAGAGCAGCTCCCCCATCAGCAGGGAGAAGAGGGGCGACCTTAGGAGGGGGGTCGAGGTCGAGCAGGCCGTTAGTAAAGACGCCAGGAGGCTGCATTAGAGGGGAACGAGGGAGAAGGAGGGAAGGTCAGTTTCTACAGAGCCTCTACATCAGCTTAACTTTACAGCAACTATGCAGACAGAGTGTGTATGGAAGAACATCCCGAGGCTTGCATCATCAGTTTGAGGACAATGGTCATAAATTACAACAATTATATGCACATCATAACTGTCTGGAAGATTTCTCAAAAGAACCTGCGGACAGGACGAGGTAGACACAAAAGCCGGACAGACAGGAAGACAGGCGAGCAGGAGACATGTCAGACGGGCAAATAAAGACTTAGGACTCACGGCAGTTGTTGGAATGATCCAGCGAGGTGTGATGAGAGGTTTGGGCTGCTGCACTGGTGGTAGCTACAAGACAGTTAGACCATATTTTAACCTGTCATACTGTTAGAAAGGTGCATTGACCAAAGATCCCAAACATACAGATGCAAATAAAATACACAAAATTCTCCTTTCACACACACATTAATTCTTTCTTCCCCCATTTATGTGGGACCTATTATGCTTTTCAGACTTATAAATATGTTTGAAATGTTGGATACTTGTTTCAGAGGACGTGAAAGTGCCATATCATGAGGTAGGCGTGTGTTAAAGTAATCCCCTGGGGCGGTTTCAGGCAGCTCCGAATCGCTGCAAATGCTCCAGTTTAGAGAGTTTTTCTTTAAAGTCTCATTTTGTATTGTCACAACTTCAGTGGAAGTCCCTATATGGCAACTCGCCTGGCTCTGGCCTCAGTGTCCAGTGGAAATGTGAGAGAGTAGGTGTGGTGGGGAGGAGGGGGGAGCCAGAATGGAGGAGTACATAGACAGCTTATATGCAATAGTTATGGAGAAACTTCTAATAGTGCCCCACTGGGGTCCAATATAATATTAAAAGCCCCTGAAATTAGCATAATAGGTCTCCTTTAAATTAAAATCCTCCCTGATAGAAATATATAAAGTAAGTAAATAAAGTACTATAGCCTGACGCTAGACACAAATGTGTCAGGGCTGCAGACATGGGTTATAATATTAGATGTGTTGGTTAGACTGAGTTTGTCTTGAGTTGAGATGGACAATACTAGTGCGTTAAATTAGAACCCAGATTTCCAGTTGGCTGCATCATCAGAAACGTCCCCTGATGTTGGAAATCCAACTTGGGAACTTAGTAGGAACTTCAGTAACGCTGAGCTCGCAATCCAAGATGGCTGCTCTGTGCATCAACAATGAATTAAAGCTCAAAATTGCACTGTTTATTAAAGCTGCTTTTGGAACGTGGTCGAGTCAGATGTGACCTCATTCACAGCTCTGTTTCTGACTCCTGAGATAAATGGTACGCATAAATCCTGCCTGCTGCTCTTGAGGAAGTGACCAAAGCTTTTTCCTGCTGCACAGTAGCTCACAATATCAACAAATGGTTGCATATGCTGTTGCACATGCGGCGGTTTAGATTTACCACAGGAGTTGGATCAGTGAAGTCGATCAGGTTGTCAGATAGTGGGGCAGCAATTTGCAGGTCAATGTCTTCTGCTTGAACCTGCTGAATGACACAAATACTCAATTACTGCATACAAACAGCTTATAAATCAGTTCACATTGGGTTCAACGTGACACATGACTCAAATAGCCATGCAGCACAGTGTGTAGTTTCCTCCATGAGTCACATCAGGTGCGTACAATAGGATGTATCATAATGTGTAATACAGTTAATGTTATGAGGTGTTCTACATTATTATTTAATACATTGAAAACCACAGTGAAACACTATTTATTCTACAGCCTTCAAGTAATAGTAAATATTAAGTGCATATGTATCATTCATGGTGACAAATGTAAATGTGTCACAATAACTTATTACCTTTGGTGCCATTACTTCAATGGCTGGCTCACAGGGCATCTTAGCAACAGAGGGATTTAAATCCTCAGTTAACCTCTCGGCACTGGAGAAGAAATGAGCAAAGAGAGAGAATTTCAGATTTCGACATACTCCCAACATCTTCTGAACCTTCCACACAGCCCAACATTGTGCTTTCAAATTGCTTGTGTGTTGCTTGACCAACATTTCAAAGCTACAGAGTATTTTTCACAACAGCATTTGACCCTGGACAGCAAAAAAAAAAAGAAAAAAGAAAAGAGAAAAACTAAATTACTGTTGATGAATGGTGATTAATCAGTTTTTAGTTCCTGCAAAACAAGAGTCTCCATTCTCCAGACTGCAGAGCAGGAACAGCCTGGACAGCAGAAGCATTTACTGCATCAATGAGCCTGCAGCAAAACAGCCTTTGTGAATTGTCTGGTCAAGCGTCTGTGTGCGTCTGTATTTTTGTGCCGTCCTACTGTAAACAGTTCTTGAACGGAGACACCAGCAGTATCCAGGCAGAACTGGAGTCATGTGACCCAACACACCCCGAACTCACCCAAATACAAATGCGCATACGCACACATGCGTTACTCGAACAAACCAACAGATGTCAGCAAAGACTACAAAGAGGAGGCCTTTGTTTCTGATCAGGGAAACTGGATTATTTATGTTTTATGTTCTGTATGGGTCAAAGCAGGTCTGTATAATTATCTGTTAAGAGAGCATAGTACAGTGAGGCCGATGTCATAGAAGAAAAAACATTGTAACCTCAATGCATCAATTTTTACTCACTGAACTCTTTTTTTTTTTTACAGGCTTATTTCTATCTTCAAAATTAATGATTTCTACCAAAGATCTAAATTAAACAAAGATCTGTTTCTTTCTTCCTTTTCTAATGATTCCAGACAGCTGAAATAGGTTAAGTGAACGTGATCATTACACAAGGCAACTTTAAAGCTGGAGGTACAGCGAGCTAACTGAAATTACTGCATGTGATCAGGACATAGTAATTATTCCATGACAAAACTACTAGAGATGATTTTCATGAAATGTAAAATGCATTTAAAAGTTAGATAAAAGATCAATCTGCAGCTTGTGCCAAAGATCCCCCAAGCACTAATCTGTTATCCCTGTGTCTTTGAAATTTCTGGAAATTATGGATAAATACAGAATATAACTGGGTGATGAATTACGACATGCACATACAAAGTAAAAAAAATGCACATAAAAGTATTAAAAGCACACTGACCTGGTCCCTGCTGATGAGACCAGTGAAGCTGGCTTCAGCAGGTCCCAGGAGTCCTGGGTGTCAGGGCGACTGCTGACAGACAGAGATGAGTTACTGCCCATTCGGCCCGTACGAATCTTCAACCTGGAAAAAAAAATAACAAATCACATCTTTTAGACTGTGCCAGTCACACAAGTCCACATAACGCACAAACCTGCATGACACGGTGTGATTTTCAGAGTAAAAACATGACTCAGGAGACAGGATTAGATGGATCTCATTACAGTACAATCTCTGCACAGTACGGTATGCATTGTGCACTGTAACCAACAGCTTTTATCAAATCTACTGCGGCCTCTCCTCCAGCCACTGCCTCACACACACACACACGCACAAGACAGCGGCGTGCTTGTCGTATCTGCGTGGCCTTGCTTACAGGGATGAGCTGCAGGTGATGTAATGTTTTGAGCTATGCTAATAATCCTCATGAATATTCAGGAGGTTAATCGGCTCCACCAGCAAGGATTGTGATTTGTGATTGGTCGAGACAATGCTATGACAGTTGGTATGACTCAGGAAGATGAAGGAGGAGGAGGAGGGAAAAGGCCCAGTTTCAAGACAATGAGGCACAAGCGACAATGGCTTTCTCTCCTGTCCATGTTCACTCCAGATTGACTGGTCTGTTGCAGATTTTGTAAATACAGCATCAAGCATAAAAATGTATATATCTGTATATAACATAGATATGTATATATAACGTGTATGGATTTTGCATGGTAAAATAAAATCTGATAATTTCTGACACTCAAATTCAGTTTGGAAAAAACAAACAAACCGTTTTCTCATTAATTCTTTCATTCAATCATGAATTCATCATGATTGTATGGGTAAATGTGTAAAATATGTAATGTGAGGTCATACCTGGCAGTAGCTTCCTGCAAGTTACAGTTTTTATCTCCAGCCATTACGACATGCTCCTCCAAAGAGCCCTACACAGATGTAAACACAGACAGATAAATGGATGCTCAGACAGACACAGACAAGTGTTGGGAGTGAGGGACTTCTACAGACACATATCTCCTGCCCACGTAAAAGTAGAATACCATTATAAGTTCACAAATATGAGACGTGCCACATTTCTAATGGTGTGGTATACTATGGCTATAATGACTTGAATCTGCTGTGAGACGGTGTAAGGGCAAAATGAGCTGCATTAAAAGGGTGTGAGGTGGATAAAAACTGGTAGTGATACAAGAGAAAGCTCTGGTAGAATGTACTACAGTTTTATACTGATAAATAAAAGAATTATTATTTCAATGAGAGAGATCAAAGAGGGGCACAGGCCTGAAGAAAGAGCACTCAAGTTGAAATTGTGCAGACAAGGCTGATTTTATGTGGAATAATATGCCTCAAGTAAGTTTAAATCTGAAAAAGGTTCAGTCAAACAAAACCAGCAGCAGGCACAGCCAGCCATAGATCATAGATTTCTATGCATGATAGCTCGTGTTTTTCACAGTTGTTAATTTTATAACTGCCCTTCTCTTTTCTCATTAATTGATTAGGCTTTGATCGATACTTCTTAGACACCTCTCTCCTATTGAATCTCCCTACATCAGCTCACAAGATTTCCATCATAAATTTACTGAGATTTGTTTCAGTGAAGTTTCACTGTTCACTCATTACCCTTGCACACTGAAGTAGAAAGTGGAAATGCTAAATGTAGATGAAAACAGCAGGGCTACAGCCATTCCCAATGCTCTTTGATGCTCAGTAACTTGATATGATCATTTAGTTCAGCTTATAATGGAAAATAAATTGTACCAAATCTAAATGAATCTGAATCTTAGCAGTGCAAAGTAAAATGCTTTGATATGTACCATATGAAATATTGCAACTGCATCATCTAAAGTGTGTTTCCTCCACCTCTTCTCTCTTATTGTGCATTTTGTCAGAGTATATTCCCCACCTTGAGGACAGCAGCCTCAGCTTGTGCCTTAAGGATGTTACTCTTCAGATCCTCTGGAGTGCGCAGTGGAGTGACGACCGGACTGCTGCCTGTGCTGCTCAGACCACACTTCTCAGTGAGCTTCACCAAATCCTCCTGTTGGGGCAGGTTCATGCATTTAGTCCAAATACTGAATTCTAGTTGATTTGTTTTTGAACACACCTCATGCTGTACCACACCAGCAGTCTTTTCTCCAGGTCGGTCTGTGCAGGTGTGGTTCAGAGCTTTACAGGTGTTATTAGACTATTGGTACAGTAGTAGGAATGTTGTACAAACAAGCACCCACCTGATTGTTCATGGCCATGTTGACATTAACGTTGTTTTTCTGAGCAGCAAGAAGTGGACTGCTCTCAAGCTCCAGCTGTTTCAGACGAGCTGCTGCTTCTGGACACAAAGATATATTTTAGGCAATTACACACCAACTGCAACCAACTAGTTTGTATTATTGCATTATTACTATAAAGAAATTATATTGCACAGTCTGTCCCTTTTTTCAGGGAACTGAAAGGTACATCCACAAGTTTGCTTCATTTACTTATTAACATGTACCACATGACCACCTCAGGGTCTGTTAATGACTGACTTCATATAATAACAGGTGAATCTGCGGTGGTTGGTGGTGCCAGTGTCTTTATTATAAGATTAGTAGGAGACTGGCTTCTAAAACAAGATATGAAACATTTTCTACTTTTTTTTTGCGCATAATTTTCAAAGTGATTTTACTTTGTTGTAGGTTTTCCAGAGCCTCACCACAGAGATTGAGTGGATCCTCTGCTGAGACGCTGGCACTGGCAAAGGCATTGCTCGGCCCGGCCTCCTCTGTAGCTGTCACCGTGGGAACAACAGGAGCCCTGGGGGCATCATCTATGCATGTCTCCATCAGGTCAGCAACCACGGGCACACTAGAGACAATACAAGGGAGAAGAGAACAATATAAAACAAGTGGTCTGTAAAGATTGGGGAGGGGGGGTTAACAACAACAAGTGAGTTTAAATATGAACACAAGAGGAAATAATGCAAAACTGGAACAAAGGAATGCAGGATTATACAGCTGTACAACTTACCTGCAGCATCCATAAGTTTATGCATGGACTCTGCAAAGATGGCAACTTGCCCATGATGATATACCATTTCTCATAAACAAATAAAATTTGAATGAAACATAAATATAGAAAACAGAAAAGGATTTAAGTTACTGTATTGGAAAATATCTCAATTAATAACCCATAGATAGATGCTTTAGTTTGGCAAATATGATCATATACCCACTGTACTAAGAATCAACAAGGAACTGAGCCACAAAGAGGTACAAAAGGCAGTTAGAGTACTGTCTACCAGGAAGATATGGAAGCTTTGTATCCAAAGAGGGAGGCCCGACAAATAAATAACATTGCTCAGAACCAAATGTCTTCTCGGGAGGTAAAGGGGCAGTTTTACAGAAACAAGATCCAACCTGTGATAATAAGTAATAACTTTTGAGGGAAATAATGTGGTGTAATATTCTCAGAACCTGAAGTGTCCTGAAGCAAAAACATTTGATACACGGATTTTGGTAGAAGCTCTTCCAGCAGCCCTGTAATTACCTCATATTTCTGTAGCCTGAGGACAGAGTGAAACTCAAGGAGTATATATTACTGTGTGCTGCCACAGGAACAGGAGCTGAAGAGCCATTCACATACAAATATAAGGAGAAAAGCACAATGCTTTACCAAAGGACTCACAAACCAAATGTATATAAACACTCCCCATATGTTCAGTAATCCATGAGGGAAACACAACGGGTAGTGAAAATGTATCTACACAAAAATACAGTAAGACAAGAAGGAAAAAAAAACGACATATGCACACAGCAAAGTTGTACAGTCTCCTCGCATGCAACCATTATACAACAACTAGTTTGTTTTTCTCTGATCTTTTAAACTGGCAGGAAAGTGAGGTTATTTTTAGAGCGGAAGATTTACAGCATTAAGTTATCAGGAAATATTTTGACAAGTTCAATCTCAACAGTAACCTGCTGTATTGATTTCCTTTGTTCCTGGACTTCATAGTAAACAGCAACAACCATACCATCAGCCCACCAGCTTATATGTATAGCATTTCAATATCGAATGCAGTGGATGTACAATTATAGTCCAGGCACAACTTGAATGAGCATTTCAGAACATTTATGTACTGAAGGAAGCCTGTGATCTCTCTACAGTACAGAGGCAGAACACACACGCACATGAAAGATGCTATTTAAAGCTCTCTACTCATCTGTGTCACCAGCAATCATGTCTTTATTCTCTGAAATGATTTTAAACAGTGTTCATAAAGATATACATCCTTTGGTCAGTTATACTGTAAACATTTGACTAAGCAAAAAATATGATGAAAATCATATAATCACCTTAATTGAGTGGAACGTGCAGGAAACAGTTGTACAGTGGTTATAGCTGAGGCGTGAGTGAGCATTCAGAAAGTATCAACCAAACCCACAGTTACCATAATGGTCATTGAAAACTCTTTGAACTGCGCCCTCACCACTGCATGTGTGTGTTCACAAAAAAAAAAAAAAAAAAAAAAAAAAAGAGTTGCAGTGTACTAAAACAAATTAACTATTTCCATTCAATGTTGATTCAGAATTGAACATTTTTTAAATATATTAGGCTTGTTTGATTTCTTCCCAGAGGTTGGATGAGAAGGTCAGTATCATCAACATCATTTCTGAGTTCAGGACATGTTCAGTAATGGAAACAGGCACAAACTGTTAATTCCAACAAAAGGCAACAATGCTTATTTCAGTAGAAACAATGTGCAAATTAAAGGGACTTGGATTTTTTGGAATGCATCTGTGACAGTAAGTAACTCTTTCACCCTACTTTTTGCGTTAAGCTTGGCTAGCAATGTGCTGGACGCATCTCTTTACAGGTTACAACAGTTATCAACCTTCTTATCCAACCTCTATTTAAAACAGAGCAGCAAGTCCATGAAATGTGCAGTACAAATTAAATATTTAAGAAAAATTATATTATCAGATAAAAATGATTTGAAGTCAAACTTAATAAAGCAACAGTGCTTAAAGTCTTTCAAAAAAAAAAACATGAAGCAGAGTGAAACCTTCCAGGAACTGAGTGACCTATTGTTTCCTTGCAGAGACAAGAGTGGGGCTGAATTCCTAGCCTCACATTGATACCATCTCACCTGAGACAGCCAGTTTCACTGAGGTGAGGAGTGAAGGTCAGAGGAAGGAAGGGGGGGAGGAGAGAAAGTACTGAGAGTAAGAAAACAAAGACAGGAGGACAAAAAAAAGTGAACGGGGCAAAGGGAGATGGACTTTCTGACTTGTCACTGGAACAAAGATGAAGGAAAAGTGTCAGGAGATGAATAGATGAACTGAGACACATTATGAAGTGTGACAGTGAACTTGTGTCAGTCTGTGATGGGTGTTACAAGACTGAATAAGTGACACTGACGGAGGTTTTTGTTGAGGACTGCTTCAGTTAAAAAGGCACGTGTGCATTCACACCAAGTGTGTCCTTCCATGTGGTACAGTCACTGACACAAATACCAGATGTTTTTCATGGGCGAGTCACCGCTGAGCCATTCCCATTTATTAGTGTGCTGTCCAATTCGTGTCAGTACAGATGGTGAGACTGTTGTCAGTTGGTCGGATCTGTCCAACACCGTGTGGGGAGCTTTGATGAGACATGAGCAGGGAGGATGGAGGGAAGAGGAGACCTGAGGAGAACAGGCTGGAGAAGGACATTGGGGAGAGGACAAATAGGAGGGGGATTTAAGAAATGGGGTGTGTGTGAGAGTGCGGATGGGGGGGGGTTTCAATGAAAACAGCAAAGACAAAGAGGAGATTGTATGCAGATAAATGAGAGAAGAGGGGGAAGCAAGTATCGGGAGAGAGGAGACAGCAGAAGAGAATTTGAAGCAGGAAGTTGATAACATTAGTATAAAAGTAAAAAAAGAAAAAGAAAAAAAAAAGGTGTAATTACATGCAGTATGCCAAACTTTGTTGTGTGCCCCTACATGTTAGATTGAAAATGACTCCTTAGGGTTAAGACCAAAGATTCACAACAAGTCATGGTAGACTGTAGCTTTTCCTTCTTTAGACTGTAGCAGTCAAAAATAAGTCGGCTCAGCTGAGGCTGACTGGTGGCGTCGCCTGTGACTCAGCTTGTCAAGTCGCCAGTGGATGGTTTTAGAACACTTGTTTCAACAGCCAATCAGCTTGTAGTGAGATCAGCAGGTCAAGCCAGCTACAAATGATCAGCTGATTAAAACGGTTTCCCACATTTTGAACACAAGCCATCAAACATTCTCAAAACGTGATAAACAAATTGCAATATGTCTGACTGTTCAATGACTTTGCTTCAAATTCATAACCCTCTTTTTTATTTGTGATTATTTATATATTTTTTTCCATTTCATAAATACTATAACTATAACTATAACTGTAGAAAGAAACATACGGTCACTATTTCTGTTTTAACATACTACAAAGTGCCCATCCATAGAAAAGCTGCATTAGGATGAAAATACGGAGTTGTTGCTATGGAAACAATCATTTTCAGCGATCAGCGCATTGCAAGTAGCTACAAGTTTCAATTAGTTTTGGTGTGAATCTTTGGGTTAAATCTACCGTAAGGCTTTTCTATTTGTGCCAATGGGCTCTGTTTGTTCTAAACTACAGCTTGGAAAGAAGTCAAGCTGTTAATAACAACAACAATGTTGTTTTAGTGGACATGAAACAACATGAATAAATAGTATGCATGGCTGTGATAGCCTCAGCAGAGTCAGGATACTGAATAACCCATACAACTTATACTACGGTAGCTTACTTCTGCTACATTGTGCACTACAGCGCACATTTAAGTGTATGGTGACAAGTGTTGTGACATGCACACTTGAGTTAAGTGAAGTGGACTGGGTGTCTCTGGAGCATCAGTGACCTGGCTTTGCAGCTGTAACGGCTGAGGTTTAATGTCTTATGTCAAATCTGTGTTTATATATGCAGTGCTGCAGGCTCCAAGACAGTTTTATTCATGAGGACAGCTCTACTGGGAGCATAAAGGGCAAGGGAGCATGCAGCCTCCCCTTGCCACTTTAAAAAAAAGTGACTAAATTGATGGTGTTCGACGAGACAGACAGTAGATGAACTTCAACTGACCTCGTATTTTACGTACAGTCTCTCATTAGCAATAGAAATTATACGTTTTTTTAACTGGCTCCAGAGACTTATCTACTCTCACTGATGATACTGCTCCAAAGAGGAGGAATGGGAGGGCAGGAGAAGGCAACAGATGAAGACACTACATGACAGCTTACAAGGAGGATGAATACAGCTGTAAGCATATTAACATGAAGAAGAGAAAGTAAAGCACAGCATAGCAGAAAATATGACATTTCCTCAAAGATAATATTTAAATAATTCATTAACTTTTCAGTTTTTAATTGTTCAAATAGTATTTGTTAAGTGTTAATTAGGAGTTGTTTGATGCCGTTGCACTTCATCTGAATGGAAATACTTTTACCAATTGTCCAGTGGAATTCCTTCACGAAACTCACTGACTTTAACTATTTCTGTGAATCTTTGAATCAACGATGTCAGTGACTGACTGTATACATTACATGTAATTTGGATGATATTGTCAGCTTTAAGGCATCACATCACTCATATTCTTGCTCTTCTGTGCTTGGTTAAAATGGATTATGACACAGAGGAGAAGGGGGAGACAGAGTACATTGACTGTTCCTGTTGGGAGAGCCGGTGTGGGTTAAAGTGTTCCATGCAAAATCAGGAGTTTTACTGAACTAAAGCAAGGGAGAAAGGCGTGGGAGGAGAGAGTGAAGAGCACCAGGGATTAGTCTGAAGTATAAGTGATCATTCAAAACATCCTCCTCGTGTCCACAGAGTCCATTCTATACCTTCACTTTATACCATGAGTTAATGGTACAAATAAGAGGTGGCAGGAAATCAGTGTCCATCTCAGTCTAACATATTGCATTGATAAAATACTTGTACTTATGTTGATGAATTATTTTTGAAGGCACTTTTGAAGACTTGACAGCAAAGTGTAAAAACTATTGACCAGAATTTGTGCATGTTAGGTCTTCTGAAAACAGTAGCATCAGTGCCAAAGAAAAAAAAAACTAGCTGTGAAGTGACAATATTGAGAGCCCTTGCTGCACAGCATAAACAGTGCAATTTAAAACACTGAGGACAAAAAATGTACAAATGAAGGGAGGCTTTAGAAATATTTTCCCTATGGAGTTATCAATATTTGCAGCCTACAGGATTTACCATTCAGCCTTTGAGCAAGTCCAAAAGAGGAGGATAAAATATAATTAGTGTGATAGGTCATTACGCACCCTATGCAATGGCCTATCCAATATCATGTCAGTGCACCCTGCTTTAAACCATACCACACAAAATGACGGGCAATCCTCTTACTACAGCTGACCAGAAATGTACTTTACTGGAAACAGGATCAGCCTGTGCTGGAAATATGAATGAGCTTTTTTTGTCGGAAAAAGCCAAAGAGGCCTGGTTACGCAATGTATGGTGCTTTACAAAAAAAAAGCATGGAGATGAATAATGTTTTCTGAAGACCATAAGGTCATTGTGTCACCAATGTGGCAGCAAAACCTCCACTAATGCTCCAATATTGTCATTATATCCTCCAGACTACTGCACAGTTCAAATTATATAAAAGCAGCAGGTTCACAGGGTGCACAGCATGGCATTAGATGACTGAAAGGACAGACACCTCCACACACACACATCAAATTCTTGACCAGAATAGACTCAGAGGTGAAATCATCACATGACTGATTCATGATGCCAAACACAAGATCCCGCACAAAATCATCCCATCATTTCCTGAACCGATTAGGTTGGAATTTCATGCTGATTGACGGTTGAAAAAAAACAACAAAAAAACAGAGAATCACAGGAGACGATTGCACTGCAGCAGAGAACCCTTCCCAAAGCCAGAGTCGTTAAGCCCGTCACTACACAAGTGTTTGATTGGTTAAAGCACGAGCGATGGCAAGATTCAGCGCTGGGTCGTACCTACCTGACCTGCCTCCAGACAAAAAGTCCTCAGTACATGACAATACTGGAACACACAGGGGAACATTGCAGCTTTGTAACTCAGGTGGGTGCAGACATCTTGTATGTATAAGTACATTTACTTTAACATTCTCTCAAACATACACACACACTGTTTTTGTGCGCTCTCACAGAACAGAGCAAGCCCAAACAGAAGAAATGAATATACATGTTTTCTCTGCCTTCCTAACCTCTTCTTTCCTGCCTTCCCTGGTCACAACAAGACAGGGTCAGTGGATAAGCCATGTTAAGCCACTCACAAAGCATTAGACCATGAAAAACACACCTAGCTATCCGACCACTTCTTTCAGCACCCAACAGTGATCAGTTAGCCTGTGCCAATCTTTCCTAACCTGGTTTCTGTTTCCCTCACATGTCTTGTAAGCTTCCCTAGGCTGGTAAAAAAAAACAAATTCTTCATTTTCTAAAGCAAAGTGAGTTGTGAGGGACTGAACTGTATTTCAACAAATAAGAAAGATATCAAAAGAAATGGCCGAACATTTAAGCACCAACCTTCGTTTTTCACCTCCCGGGCTTCTGGGCAGTGCCTCGATTTCCATTGGTCCACAGGCAGAAGCGGCTGCTGGGGCGACTACAGGCACGCTTGACCAGGCCCCTCTGCTGTGAGTAACCTGAGGGTGGGAGAGAGAAAGGCCAGAAATGTATTAAGCAATGCAAACAAGTTAGGAAGTAAACATAGCATTGTGAAGACTGAGAAAATAAATTAACTCAACGCTAAAATCTTCCACCTGTCACTTTCATGTAAGTCTTTTATAAAAGCACTAATATTTTACATTACCCAACTGTATCTGGTCATACAGATGATTTTGTCTCCTATGTAGGCTACTGTCTGAGTTCAAAACCTGCCTGAGTCAGTGGCACTGTATACGCTGTTTTGTTTTGCAATATAATAGAGAAGAGATTAAAAACCACAGCTCCTCACCTTGTTGTCTTTGCTTGAGCTGACTCCGTTGCCCGAAGAAAGAACACTGAACAAAGAAACAAATTGAGATTTTGTTGAAAAAAAAAAAAAAAAAAAAAAAAAAAAAAATCAGCACAGCACCTTTAACGAATTCCAAACAGTGTGCATTGTACAGCTTGGATACATTTGCTCCTTGTATTTAGTCTGCCAGGTTATCTGCAAGACAATTCACAAATCCCCATCCTTGTCTAAGATGACATTGTTACATCCTCTTGTCAGGGGAAATGTTTTGGTTGCTTCAAAAGTACCAGCATTCTGTGTAGGTGTAAATTTGGCCAATTAGGTGTGATGAAAGTGTTAACATAACAATGCTTTGAGTCAGTCAGTCCCATGATGGCTTAGAACTAACACTGACATCATGTCTTTAGCCCCCACATATATCCCTTTAACAAAAGGCAACCTCTGTAACATGATTATAGACATGACTTGACGGTGGAAACTGGATGACTCGAGTGTGTCTGTCACAGCTCTGTGAGCAACAATACTGCACTGGTATCTGTAAGGTATATCGCCAAGCAAATTCTAGTCAAGCCACAATACACACCAGTTCTACACCTGAAATCAACTAATATCAGTGTACTCACTCCTGTGGGTGGAACGGTCCTGTAGAAACATAAACAGAGAAGGGACAACACTGTAGTACACAGATGATTCAGATGTATACGACAATGAAAGAATGAATGAAACACATGTTTTTCACAGACTGCATGGATGTTTAATATAGTCTACATAATGTCAGATATTTCTGTTTTTGATGTGTATATATATGCAATGTATGTGTATGCTTTAACGTGTGTATTTTTTGTATGTGATGTATCTACTCAGTAGATTCCTATGTGCTGTGCAGGTGTGTGACTAAGACTGTCGTACTAACCTCTGTTATGCATGGTTCTTCTTGAGTAACGTCGACTGGGCCTTCTCTCAAAGGAGGCTGACCGCCTTGCTTTGTTGCCCTTGGTTGTCTGATACTCTGTCTTGCCACTGGCAACACAAACACACAAGAACAAAAACTTAGTTTAAAAAAAGTCTTGGACGTTCACGTTAACGACTAAACAGGCCAAATCTTTTTGTTAAATCTCATTGTCTCAAAAAACAACAGGCACAGAGATGACCTCCGCTGAACTCTGGACCCATCCAGGCGATAACCTTCCATTAACAACAAACCCTGTAACCTCTGTGTTAAACCAACATTACTGCCAGTGCTTATCCAACTGGGTAATGTTTAAACACACAGAGAGGGGAACTAGCTGGCTACTGCAGTGTGTTGACACTGAATGCCTGGTTTGTACCACTGCAAGTATCTATGTGTACACATGTGGGGTTTTATGTACGTACAGAGGAACGATACTGTATGTCACACCAGGATTATCTCTGTTGGTACGTTCAAACACACGGCGCAGAAACAAACACAGCTCTTTTAATTGTGGCATCTTAGTGAGCAAAAATCTTTGTCATCCTAGCCCCAAAGTCTTCTTACCATTAACGATTATATAGTTTTCTGATTATATAGTGTTATAGTAATGGATATGAATGCTTGTCCAATCATCAAATTTATGCTTTACATTTTTGCTTGCTTTTCTTTGACGTTTTACATTTATGTAAAATAATATATTACTAAAAAGTCCAATAAAAACACTCTCTAATTTACACAGCACTGGACATAATTACACTTAACATTATGTAAAACTAATTTCTAATGAAAAAATTGTATTATTATTGTTGCTTTATTTAGTGAATCAATAAGTGCAAGATAACTGAAAATTGGATTTTAAAAAGTCCACGCTTGTGTACCAACCATCCGCCTAGAGAAAAGGCCTTCAGCATCACTTCAACGACATTAATCCGTTACCTGTATCTGAAACGTGATCCCATGCGTATGAACCCAGAGCGTGCAGAGTTCTTCTGCACTGGCCCTCTCAGCCTGAAGAAGGCGTGGTGCTCCACAGCACACTTCCACAGGTGCTTACAGGCCTTGGGATGATCCATCCTGAAGACAAAGGTGTGCTCCTGCTCTTTACCCTGCGGGGGGGATTGACATGGGATAAGATTTGGGTCACACAGAGAAGGCGTCAGTGAAAGTTTCTCATGTCAGCATTTTCAGGTGAAGTAGAACTTGCAGCCATGGCAGAGAGTTGTGTAGTTACAACAAAACACATTGAGTCAGTCATAGACAGACATCAATTATCACCATTAGACATTTAGAAAAGAAACAGTAACCGGTCAGGGAATGGCTTGATGTCATGACAACCAGAAAATCTTTGTTCCCTACTGTGCATTCTAACAAACCACCAGTTGTTGACTATGGGATGTGGCTCACTTCCTCCATAAAATGTAACAGAATGCAGACACAATTTACTCTGAAACTATGCGCAACACTTGTCAAAGCAATGACCCTCTAACAAGACTCACAACCCCCACCCCTTTCTGTTTATATCTAAAGCTCCTGCTGTGTGTGTGTGTGTGTGTGTGTGTGTGTGTGTGTGTGTGTGTGTGTGTGTGTGTGTGTGTGTGTGTGTGTGTGTGTGTGTGTGTGTGTGTGTGTGTGTGTGTGTGTGTGTGTGTGTGTGTGTCTGTGTGTGTGTGTCAGACGAGCATCTTGTTAGATAATTAAACCCCCAATGACAGTATACATCCGTGTGTTGACAACACTAGCAAACAGTACGACTGTTTTGGAAAGAGCTGAGAGGGGAGAGCTGCGTGTGTGTGTGTAGGAGAATGGTGCATACCAGAAATACCAGAGGGGACAGGCTTCTTTATTAACCTCACTCACAGACCTGCAGGATGGACATAAACAGACTCTCCCTCTCTCTCATATTCACCCGCCTCTGGGTAGTACAGTACTAAGTCTTTCATTTTGTGTTGGTAGCAGCCTCTCTTAAGGCTTGGGCACACCTTCAAACAAAAGATTTCTTTTAATAATTCATTTCTTCTTTTCTTTTATTACAAACAAAGCAAGCTCTGCATGTTTGTACATTGTCTTTCAAGTGATTAAAACATGACTTGCATGTTTTATCGAAGTCTGTAAAACATTGCAGTGAAAAGTTTATGATGTGTTGTGAAAACTTTGAGATTAAAATAAAACATAATATACCGGTATGATATTTATTCAAGTGTAAAGTGATTTGTTTGTTTACCGTAAAAATTCAAATAAGGGCCGAGTCCCAAATTGCCGCCGGTCCCAATTAACCGCCGGGTGTAGCAAAAATATTTTTTATATTAAACGCCCATCCCAAATAAACGCCGGGTCAAACATTGTTTTTCTGGTTGTCAAAAAATATTCTATGCAAATATAGCGGGTGTCTCGTGACGTTAAAGACGGCCGAGGACCGACGAGACGTCAGCTGGTTGCTCCTGCCCGGTCTGTCCACTCCTCTCATCCGCACTTCAGCACCTGTCCTGGGCTGCACAGTGTCGGCTCGGCTCGGCTCGCTCCTCGTTTTAAATAATAATAATAAAAAAAAGGACGGTGGTGCGAGCCAACACAGGTGCTGAAGTGAGGGAGAGGAGTGGAGAGACTGGGCGTCCGCAGGGTTTTTGCAACTTGCGGCGGATCAAGAAGGGCGGAGGACCGACATGACGGGGGGTCTCGGTCTCCTGGTACCTGTGCGGGCCAGGACCGCGGAGGTCAGCGAGAGAGAGAACAAGTCCGCCCCGGCCGTATTTACAGTAATGCCTTGAGAAACGCACGTATCATTCCACCGCCGCCTGCCGCCACGGAGTGAAGCCTCTTTCCCCAGAAGGAGGTCCAGGTTGAACACTATTAATAAACGCAGGTCCCAAATAAACGCAGGTCCCTAATAAACGCCGGTTGATTTGAGCGATTTAAGCAAATAAACGCCCGGGCCCTTATTTGGTGTTTTACGGTAATCGTTTCAGTTCTGCTTCTAAGCGACAGATGATATGGGGTCGGTTCATTTTACAAGCTGTGATTCATACAATTCAAATGACAAACACAAGTTCACTAAATTTAATACTTCTGTCATCAACCTGTTGAACTATTCAAACTACTCTTACCACCTTAGAGCCTTAAAACCAAGCGCATCTGCCGCCCTCTACAAACTGAGAGCCTTCTTCTTTTTTCCCTACACAGCCCCACACTTCCGTAAAATAGTGCTTATGATACAGATGTAACTGACTACAACAGCTCATACAGTAGAGTGAGATATTAATTTTATGGCCCAAATACAACAAGAACAATCTGTTGTGAGTACATTTGTTATGTCGGGTACCACACATAGTACAGTCCGTATGGCAAGTGTGCCCTCCTGCTCACCTGTTCATCATCCTCCACTACGACAAGCGTCAGTTTGCTCTTCCTGAAGTCTAGACGTGTGATCTTGGGCCTAAAATAAACACAAACACACAAAAAAAGATTATAAAAGTTAACCGTAATTCGATAAACTATTTAAGTAAATATTTCTGTAAATTAGTTCAAAACCAAATATACCAGAAGAAGAGTCCAATTTTGGTTTCTCCTTCAAACACCAGGACTCCAGTGGGTGTCAAACCCAGACTGTACTCATTACCATCTCTCGCCTGCAATGCAGATATGGACAAAAAAAAAAAAGGAAAAGAAAAGAAGAAGAGACAATGGAGACAGTTTTATGAACCTATCACGTATTCATGCCCTTACACACATTCTATCTACTTCTATTATGTACTGTAGGATGCTTCCTGTTTTAAAATTCCAGCTATTGATCTGAAACTCCATATGCCTCCAGCTACTCATACAGTAGGTGAAATATGTAGTCGGAGGCTACACAGAGAAAGAGTGTGTCAGTTACCTTGACCATATGCATGTCCACCCCATACATTTCTAGCCACTTGGCTTTATTCAGGTAGTTAATCTCCGCCTGCGCTGGTGTCTGACCTCTGATGGAGAACATGGAAAAAAAGAGAGTAGGTGGATAAACAGAAAGAAATGCATCTCCCAGCAGAGAGAAGGGCAGTGGTAACAGTTTCAGGCCAAATTCACACATTCTACAGACGACAGAGTGACACACGTCTGTTTTAACCCATAACATAGGCCTATGTGCCATCTATGACCATCTTTAATGAATTCCTCCTCATTCACGTAAAGATTCACAGACTGCCCACACATACAGTAGTTAAGTAATATTGAACTCAAACCTGCATTCCTTCCATGTGTTGTATATAGCCAGCTCCACAGTTTCCGTTTGTTCGGGAATGAAGCGAAACTCTGACACCAGATCCAGATTATGTTCTAATGGGTCACAATCACCCAGCTCAGCTGAAAACACACACAAACACACTTGTCAGTTCAGGCTGAGCTGAATAGACATTTTTATTAAGGAGCTATAGATGTTAACTGCACGAGACTGTATGTGTCATATTGTTCAATTGAAGACGAAAGGCATTCTTTAGATTATACTTCAGTATTCACCGAGACCATGACTTAAAATCCTGAGAGAAGACCATGACCAGAGTGCCAAATATTGAGGTGGCTAGTAAAGGGAATGGACAAATACCAAACAAACCTCTCCCACCATGTCACAGCACACAAAGCACGGTGTAACATCAGGTCAGGGACTGATCTCTCTGGACAAGAGGTCATAGATTTTATCAGGTGAAAAAAGAAGACAAAGGACGGTGGAGGCTGAAATAAAACATAAATCTTCACTAGATAAGAGCTAGAATAGTGTGCTGAACACAAGACATAGTGGAAAAACCTTATCTCTGGTACTGTGGATTGGACAAAGACTGAAAGTCCTGGTCCTGATTACATTTTGCAATGTTGGGCTAGATAGGAGAGACTCTGACTCGCTGGGAGCTCTGCACTGTTTAGCTAGTCCAACTGTGAGCACAGCTTCAGCATATAGAAGTGGGAAAAGATAAAAATCGTCCTATTGCATCCCACTAAATGTCAGTGGACCAACTTGATTCTGGAAAAAAGGAAAATGAAGAGAGAAAGCTCAACTGAGGAAAAGAGAAAAGACAGAGAGGGTAGTGGATTAGGGGGCCTCTCAAGAGGATGGAGCACTAATGAGCTGGCATTTACCCCACAGTGACTGTGTGTGTCCGAGGGTTTATACACGCAATCCCATTCCATAAACGTCTCTACTGACTCAATCTTTGTCCGTCTGAAGCAGCTCTTTTTATGAGGCACTCGCAGGTAAATGCTGCATTTATCATTTCTAAAAATCAGTAAACATGTGTAGTTTCAATATTTGTGATATATAGTTATGGAATAACTGGCATTTTCTAAACATTAGCTAAACATTGGCAGAAAGCAAAGGGGAATATTCCCTCTGTTCTGTTCTAGGCAGAAGATTTGATCCAGAAAATACCATGGAATTAACAGAAGTGAGAGACAATAGTGTCAGAATGCCATGAAATAATTTTGCAGTCCTACAAAAGAGAGTAAAGATGTGTTGTAATCTTTTTAAACCACAGAGGCAAGATTTAAAAAAAATCTTGTTGCCCTTTTAATGATTAATAAAACACAACTGCCCTTTAAACCACGCACCTCTCAACAACATCCCTCAACCTCTACTGTGGTGAATCTGTAACAGTTGTCAACACCTCTTCAGCTGGCTCCTCTGCTCGTAAATCTCTGCAGCTCAGCAGGCGGTGCCGAGCCCATTCACAATGAATAGCGGCCTATCACTCTCTAAGAGCCCATCAGCGCGTTAATGCAGAGGAGCAATGGCTCACTGCTAAAGTTCTTTTGAAAAGTCCCCCCCCCCTTTAAAGTAGTATGGGAAATCACATCTCATCTATACCACTAAAGCTACACCACTCCTCTGATTTGCAGTCGTATTGTGGTGGAATGGTTTATGTGCGCCAGTGACCATGGCAGCGATGTTGCCAGGAACGTCACTCAAAGCGGATGGTGATTCACAATGACACCCATGGCTACTGGGAAAAGATCAAGGGTAATTTCCATGTGTAGGAGAGACACAAGGGTCCTCTCTGGCAGCTGGACTTGTGAGCACATGGCTCTGTCAGGTGAGCGCATTGAGATGGCGCGATGTGGTTACATTCTGTTACAGGCTCACCGGCTACAAAGTCACCGTAGAGCTTGGGAGAAATGTCTGTTGGGCATGTGGGAGGGTTGTAACAGATTCAAGGTACGTGGACAAAAGAAACCAGCTTTTAGAAAAAGGATTACTTCACTGCAGAAGGAAAAAACACTCTCTGCTCCAACGTGTTTGGCTCCCACCGCGGTGGTGCTGTATTTTTGCTATGCAGGCGTTCTGTGCAGAGATGACAGCACGCATCTCAACACTGCAATGCAATGCATTCTGCACTGCTACAAACATCACATCTAGAGTGTCAGCTGTTGGAAAAGGTTTTATTATAACTACAAAAAAAACAAAGTTGGAGAGATCCTGGATACCTGCTGTGCTTACCCTGTAGTGAGAAGGCAGCCAACTCCACTGCTATTTCAAATGAACACTCTAGCCTGAAAATACAAACATGTAAGAGTCAGTCACAGTTTAATGAATAAAACACTACCACACACCTCTAACTGAGGTCTGATGGTCTCTACCACTTCCTCAAAAATCTAAAAAAAAAAGTGAATCTCTTTGTAATAAAAAAAACCTACAACTAAAGAACTACAATCCCAGTCTAACAGGCTACTGTTAATAAATCTATTCTGTACACCAGCATGTAATCCTATAAGCCTCTTCAAGTAAGATGACCATGACTACCAACACAAATGATGGATTGAGGTTTTTAACCAATCATAAAGCAAGTACAGTACTGTGTTGGTTTAGTGATTTAGCCGAGTTGTTTGTGTGAAATAGCAAATGCAGCACAAACCAAAAATGATTGTACACGAAGCAGTAATATCTTGACATAAGCTAGCACTGAGCATACTGGAAGAAAGTTTAATTGTTAGTGTCTCCCACCCTGTGATAAGCTGATTATCTGTTCTTGTCTGCTCTGAGGCTGACTCCTTCTGACAGCCTCTGAACAATCAGACTGGATACCCATTCAGAAGTTGCTACTTCACTTTTCTACAGCTTTGCCATAAAAAAATATTTCAGGAATTTCCTGATAGTGTAGATCAATCAGATGTGCCTTTCAAAAATGGAATATAAAATTACTGGTGCATGACAGTGTAGCTGCAGCAACTGCTGGTATCACTTAAACTGTGCACTGGTACAATGTTACTGACATGCCACCATCAAGTCTTATGGTAAACTGGATAACAGTTATGCATCAGTCATAATTTAATGGTTGTTAAAATGCAGGGAAATGACTTACTTGCCACTGAGGATGTCTTGTTTTAACTGTAATACAAACAAGTATCTGAAAGTAAAACACAACAATACAGTTAAAGATGAAATGTGACTAAATCTGGCAATTTTATAGGACATGACACAAGAACAATCACCTATGAATTTATAGTTGAAAAAAACAAACAATGCTTTCGCTACCAGTTCTTTGATATGAGTGAGTTAAATCAACTCTGCAGGAGGCGTCCTTATTATGTAACCAGTAAAACACAATCACATCACAATATTACTTTACTGTTGTGTTCCAGTTCACACACTTATTGCAACAAAATAAAATCCAGACTTTTTGAGATGAAGAGATTGAAGATATGAAGAACCCTAACAGTGTGTCTTAGAGAAAGTGAGTCACAGTAACTTACCTCGTGAGCTCTTCGTGTAGGTTGTTTGGTTCTGAAGAGTAGAACTTCACTCTCATGTGAAGGCAGTATGGTGGGCCGACTGAACAACACATTCAAATCAAAGCTGAGTCAATATTATCAAGTGATACTATACTGTACATTAACAATGAGAATGTAATAACCAAAGTGCCAGGATTAAATAATAAACCTTGTATAATACAATGTATAACAATACAGGGAGAAATGTTCTGTTCCCTGGGTTTTGATATAGAGCAAGAATGTTTATATGTTCATAGAGGAAAGAGGAAATAGGTTGAGGCACAGCCTCTGTGTACTTACTTTTCACTTGCTTTTTGATACTTTTTGTAACATCAAGCCAATGCTGAAACAACATGAAGTATATTAGCAGTTAAAATAGTACAGGTTTGGTATTTAAAAATCAAATGTATATGGCATGTTGGATAACTGATATATTTTCCTCAAATTTCTGTCAGTGCTTCTAAGAGCCCAGAGTTTTCACCAAAGTTAAGTTCAGTATTTAAAAAATCTAATTATCAGCCAACAGCGATATTGTTTTAACCCCACCACTACACCTGTCTGCATTCAACATAACAATTACATATTTCTATGAGCCACTGAATGAATTCACAAAAAAACAGACCATTGGGTTAAAGAAGGTGAAATCGGGCACATGGACACACAAACACATTAAAGTCAGCATTCTGTGTGTAATTCTCCTTGTTCTGGCTCTATTAAAGCACAAACACCGTCAAGAAGAGCCTGTGTTGGTTGGTAGTGTGTGTGCATGTGTAAGTTACAGAGAGAGACAGAGAGAGATAAGGGAGGAACTCACAGCACTCTCTGGTCTGCTCTCCCCCACATTCCTTATTACAGTCCTCCCTCCCTCTCTCCCTCTCCCTCTCTCACTCTCACACTCGTTCAACTTCAATTCAATCTCCCACCCATTTTACTCTTTTCCTCCATCCCTCTCCTCTTTGTCCCTCCACTCTGCTTCATCTTTACTCCCACCAGCTCTCCCTCCCTCCATGGCCTTCACAGAGTATCAGTGTGAAGGAACAGGGTCAGTGTCAGACCAGTGACTTAAATCTCTTTGTCTGAGAGCCCAGCCTGACTCCCCGAGCTGACAAGAGTCCCATAACCAATCCCTTTAGCCCATTCACTGAGAGGGAAAGTTCTTTCCTCAAGCCTTCCACCAAATGGGTGAATAGTACCGAGTTGGACTAAAATGGAAAGTCTGGATAAGAAGTGATCTGCCTGAAACACTTGGTGAAACATGAAATAATACTACTGAACAGACATAAGCATAGTTCAACTTCATGTTTTATTATTTTCCCACAACCGTTAACTATAGTAACGAAGGGCCCAATACAATTTGTTTATGTCATGTTGTGTGTGCAATATTTGTTGGATTGAACAGTGAATTTTGAAACAAACAAACAAGAAACACAAGCAAAGAGTACAAAATAAAAAGAGACAACTGTGTGAAGTGCATCTCCAAACCTACCGGCACTTGAGCCGAGTCCATGAAGCGCAGTCCGAAGTAGTCTTTCTCTACGATGTCCAGATGGTACATGATCTGGTCAAACAGCTCCTCTCCTTTGGCTTTTTTCTGAAACACAAAGAGGAACATGTTCACATTGACAATTAATACTCAGCAGAGTCCGAGGATGGTTAATACATCAACCGAGTCCGGAAGACACCGGCATCCAAAAATCCCAAGGTTACATTACAGTGCAGGAATGTAGGAATGTGAAATATGGCTTTACTTTTCATGTTGACAGCTCTGCATGCTTAACCTGAGAAGGGTCTTTATTTTTATTATCAACTGATCAATTTCTGCAATTCCCCACAGCCCAAGGTGATGTTGTCAAATATCTTTATCCAAGTGTCAAAATCCTACAGTTATTAGTTTATTATTTAAAATGATGAAAGCATCAAATCCTCAACTAGATGAAGCTGGAACCAGAAAATATTTGACATTGTTGTGTATAAAATTACTAAAATGATTACTTTATTATCTCAATAGTTCTCAACTCATTTTCTGTTGACCACAAAAAATTGATTAATTGCAGTTCTACAATTGATTGCTTTGATGAGGTAAGTTCATTTTTTTTAAACAGACATACAGAAATTCACAAGACCAAAATGTCCTCTGAAAACGGTCACACTTTACCCTCAGCACCTCTTCATAAACCTGTTGTGTAAGTGGAGACTTTAGTTTGGTTTCAGTGTATTTGTTGTGTTTTGTATATTCTGGGTTTGAATATGGAGAGATAGGAGAGAAAATATCAGCGCTCAGTTTTCAGAGTATGAACAGGTGTTGCCCTTTCTGACCAAGCCGTACCAGTTACTGCCTGTGATCTGCTGCCTTCGGCTGGGAAACCTCTCCCTCACATGTGCACTTCCTGTCTTACACACACACACACACAACTTTCTAACCCCACTATGAGGCACAGTGACTGGGTTGTCATGGTAACCTGTGTTGAAGTGCCCCTGACGCCAAGGAGCTGAGGGAATTGGGGTGGCTGAACACGTCATGTGATCATCTGGTTCTAAGAGAGTGGAAAAGATGCAGGCAGCTGGATTTCTCTTCTCCTCCGTCCATTTAGATTGTTTCTTATCATTCCGTCTTGATCAATTATCCATATTTGCTCCTGCACTAGAATGATCTGTGATGTTAATGGAGAGAATTGTTTTTTTTACTCTTCCCTCTCTATTTCCGCACACCTTCTACAGTGCAGTTGCAGAAAACATTTTCATGTCTTTTCCTGTGTTTTCACCAGCATCAAACAAAGTTAGAGAACCACAACATCCACATTGTTAAGCTAATCATGCCAGTCAAGTGACTGACTGACTGTCAGATAACCACTGTCTATGATACTGGAGTGGGATCAGGGCAACGTAGTAAAAAACATTTCACCACTGGTGTGCAACCAGGTCGACATCAATACTGATTTATTTTTCTGATATTAAAATGATAAACAATGAATCCCTCACAAATCTAGGATCACTGGTGCCTTAAAGCTCTTTTTTTTAATGAGCATGACTGAACACTGACCCTGACTCACCATAAGAGAGACATTCACACACTACGTAGAAAATATCTGCCAAAATCAAGGGGGAAAAAGCAAAACTATGAATGAGTAAAGGAGAGGAGCATGGTGCTCCAAAGGTTTCCCTGTGTCTCCTCCACACACTCTCTCTCACTTGCTCACACACACACACACACATCCCAAGAGCGCTCCTGAGCAGCTCAGGGGGGCTGGCCCCATGCTAGTTGGCATAGCTGAGAAGGCATACCGCACCCCTACAGTACCCAGGGAGGGAGAGTACAAAGGACTCATTGTGTGTGTGTGTGTGTGTGTGTGCTGCACCCAAAGCCTTGTTATAGCGCTTGCAGTATTGTTTGACTGTTTGCAGTCTTTGTGCTTGCCTATGAGCATACTGCTCTGTCCTTCAGACGCTCTGTCAGACTGTCAGATGGAACTGATGCTCTTCATCTACAGCCGGAAAACCAAGGAGTGGAGTTATGCATTTGTATAAAAGGGCCAAGTAGTAGACTAGGAGAGGCTTTACCTGACAGTTACTCCAACAACTAGCAGTTTGAGCATTGGTTGTCCAAAACCCCCCCAAAAACCAGTCCTTCGCTTAACCACAAAAGATAAGATAAAGCAATCATCCATCTGTCCTCAATCATTCTTCAAGTCACATGCACATTTAAGTTTGTACTGTCTGCAAATACCACATACCAACACAAGGGACACAAGATGACCACATAATAGCCTACTCGCACTTCATCGGCTGCACTGTTAATGATCACAGTAAAAACTCTTATATCCTTCAATGTGTCCTGGTTACCACAGCCAGATACAGTTATTATATCCAAGAGTTTCCGAACGTCAAAACCGGAAGCTGGTTTTGCTCTTCTGGTGGAATTGTATGTTTACGTTTCCATGGTTTCAGTAGTTGTCACAGCATGGCTGTATTATAATAGATCCATGCATTTACCGCAGCTATGACACATGGATCTATTAACGCTGGCTTTTAACAATGGATGTCCATTTGTGTGATATCCATTGTTAAAGCTGGCGTGATGATTCATGCTTTTCACAGATTTTCAACGAAAAAAAAAATGCATGCATTTACTGCGACTACTGAAACCATGGAAACATAAACATACAATTCCACCAGAAGAGCAAATCCGGCTTCCGGTTTTGACGTTCGGAAAAAAGGTGGATACAGTGCATAAATAGCATTGAGATAAATAATGAGTACACAATTGCACTTACTTGAATAAATGATGAGCTGCACAGCCATTCATAAATAATAATAATACTGTTCATAATTGAATAATATCTATTTTGTAAAACATATGCTTAACCTTTAGTCTGGGCCACACATCTTGGGTGGTGAGTGGTGGGGCGAGGAGAGGGAACTAAATACATTTAAAGAGTGAGAATCATAAGGTAGTGTGGACATAGATGCTGCTAAACAGACGTATCCCTGGGAAACAGCTTTGGGTGGCCTTACGTACTATAGACACACACAGCTGGAGAGCCACAGTGTGTGAATGGGCCCTATTCACTTTTAGATCGTGGCTGTGTATTTACAGCCACTTGGACATCTAAACAGAAAAACAAACTGCTCTGTTTAGCAGGGGTTCCCCCACATTTCTGCCACCCTGAGTTAAATTGACAACTATCTAGCTGAAGAACAACACCGCATGATGCCAGACTGCAACAAGCAGAGCTACAGCCTTTGTAACCGACAACCAAGCTGCTATTTCCCAAGTCCTGTGGACAATACACTACACTTAAAGCAAAGGCAGACCATCACCAGAAGGCAGCATGTGCAAGGGTGATGGTTTTTTCTCAGAGAGTGTTTAGCTTAGTAAAAGGCCTGGCTGACACACTGATAATGGGAACCTGTGATGTTTCCCTGCAAACTTGCCCCGATGGTGTGTCTACTTATGTTCACACAGTGCCTGCAAGGACAGTTCTGTTACACAGCTAGTAGAGCATACAGTTATTGGCTAACTGTAAGAGCTAATTGAAGGAAGCCAAATAAAGGTAGACATAGACAAGTCCTCTTTCCTTGATGTCCTCCCTTCCACATGTCTAGCCTAGTTGTGCTGTGAGTTTTCCTTATTACCTTATCACTTAGAAAGAGTTGAATGATAAGACATAAGGGTTTGCAGAGGCTACCTTTATCTGGGGGAGGGGGGAAAACAAAGAAAGCTCATTTGAAACCCAACACAGAGTTAGGGTTAGGCCCTACTGGAATGCATTCAGAAATTCAGTGAAATTTCAAAACCTTTATGTGCACCCGCTAAACACCCGGGGAGTTTTAAAGGCATCAAAGAAAGCGTCTTGCTTGGACAAAAATAATTACGTCCATCAGTAAAATAGGTACTATAAAAATCTCTCAGCTCGAGTAAAAACAAAAGAGTAAGGGCTAAGAGAGAGAGAGAGAGAAAGACAAACAGACCATGAGAAGAAAGACTGAATAAGAATATCATCTGACCTCTACACTGCACATACTGAGCTGATAGGAGGGATTTGGCGGGTCTTATGCTGTGTGATATCACTTCCAAGACGTGCTGAATAAAATACTTTCACGCATTCTTGTTCAATAAGCTGCTCAGGAATTCTGAAATGCTTGTCGGTTGTGGGGAATGGTCACCTTCCCGAGTCAGTTTGAGGTATAAAGAGAAATAACGTTCTTAGTAGAGAACTAAGAGTCTAAACTAACAACAAGATACATGATGTAAAACCCAAGGAACAATTCCTTCTCTTCTCTTCTTCTGTCATCTTTGGGATATAAAGCCAGACAGCCAAGTTTAGAGATAAGAAGAAGATGCTACATTATTTTTTTCTCCCCAGCAGTGGCTTGGTGATGATATAGAGACAAAAATGACACAGCATTAATGACAAGGACAGGACATGGAGCAGAAAGACTGAAGAGACAGTCAGAGACTGTGGGTAGGGTGGAGTTCTGCTCTGTGTCCACTTGGTGATGAGCCCAACATGTCACATGATATGGTCATGTGATTAAGTGTGTTCTCCAGAGAGGATCATGGAATTACAGGTGATCAGCAACACACACTCCCCACCCACACACCCACACACACAGGCTTAAAAGGACTGCTCTACTGACACAGCCATACATTGGCTACTAGTACACCTCATGTGCTTAATTGCTTCCCATGCTTAACATACAAAACACTGCTGGTAACGTCCAAACCGTTCAACATCTACTGAGCATTAAAGGTCCACCTTAACAACAGTGAAGCAGTATGCATACTTACATACAAGTTTACATGTGATGTCTGTTTAATGGGTTTCTACTATATTTACTCTCCCAGTACACAAGTAAGTCCTGGTTTAAAACTGAGAGAGAAGAATTCAGAGCACAAAAACCTCAACTCTTCTTACCGGCAGGTCGACGCTGACGTCCGTCCCATCCAGTAAGGACACACGGCAGGTGATGATAGACTTTGCATCCCCAGCAGCAGGGATGTGTGTTATGGCTCGCTGGGCCTCCCTTAACCGGGTTTTCTCTACATGTTTCCGGATGGAGCGTCGCCCCAGCGTCCTGCGCAGGAAACTCAGCATGATGGTGGAGAGGCTGGGTTACAGTACCAGACCTGCAGGAGATGAAGGGAGAGATTAAAACACCCTTTTCCTCTCTTCTTTCATTTCTGTTCTTCTTTCCCCACTAAATTTCTGTATTTCTATTCTTCGGGTGTCTGTTTTTTTGTTTGTTCCCCTTCTTTCTTTTTTATATTATGACTAAATTGATCTTGTCATTCTGCTTTGTATCATCTGTGACTCTATGGCTGCAAATAAAAGTTGAAATGACACAAAAGAAAAAAACTCTGAGAAAAAAGAGGATAACTTTTGCATTTGAGGAAATGTTATAAACTAGATCAACAGTACTACCAGAGAAACACAGATGCTCTCTGTGTGTTTGTGTTTTCAAGACTCAGCATCTGACCATTTAACAGTGTCGAAGCAGGTGCATCATCGATATCACATAGGCCTACAGAAATACCATCAGTATGAAACATGTTGGGTCCAATTGAGCTGAAACTTGAAAGTTGCTGCTATATCACACACGTTTAGTCATGACTATATGTTATAGTAAGACTTCATAGTGAATAAAATATTAAAATTTCAAAGACTAAGGAGTTAAAAATGAAGATATACAACCACGGTCATTACCTCCTATGAGGTCACTCGGGGTTCTTGTGTTTCCGTAGTAACCGTCACAGGTATTTGTTATAACTGATAGTACACTGGCAAGGCTAAACATGTCCTACAGATGAATAATACTGCACAAAGCTACACAAAATATACAGTTGGATGTACAAAGACGAGGTTTGAGATTACACACTACCGTGGTTAGCTAAAAGGAGAAGTCGCTAATATTGCTCGACTCCTCAGATGTGATAACTTTCAGCCAGAAAAACGGAGATGGCCGCAGGTTCCCGGGCTACCAACTTCGTCTAAAAGATAAAATACACTTAAAAAAAACATATTACATATCCACTGGAAAGGATATTGATAAAATAAAAACACAAAAATAGAGCCAGCTGCATTTAAAGTCTGCTCGGGCCTGAGGTACCTGGTGTAAAGCAAAAGCAACAGGTGTCCGCTTGTTTTATTGTACGAGCTAACCGTTAGCAACGAACACAGGGGAAACGTCCTCACTCCGACCGCGCGGCGCTGCCCCGCACAGCAAATCAAACGCCGCCTTTAGCTCCGCGAGCTGGATCAGACAGACACTTGCTCCGCAGCCACTTGTGGCTCGGGGAGGACGCCTGGATGAAGAGATACTTACACAAACCTCCTGGTATGAAATCACGGCGAAAACACGTCTGCTTGCATTGCAGACAATTAAACAGCAACCTCGTACATGTCCATAGTTTGTAACTTGTTTCCTTGTTTCTACTTGTTCTTTTATTCCGGCTCGCTGCCCCTGCGGGATAATTTCCTCCCTGGTCCCAACAAAAAATAGGAGGCAAAGCTCTCCTCAGGATGTGACGTCACGATAAATCCCCAACAAAACTTGATTAGCATTTTTAAAGCGACAAACCTGTTTTCCTTTCTTCTGTCTTTTAGTAAAATTGTGCTCTCCTCTTCGTGATTGTCTTTCCCAACGTAACGCATACAATAAACATACAGCCATTAATTCATGACAGTGTCTCGATGCCATTTAAAAACTTCCAGTGTTAGCCGAGCGGCCTCCTCTTTTTTTTTTCTTTTTTTTCCTTGAATTTCAGACGCACAGTTCGGCCGGGCTCCATTTGATGGCAGCACCCCCTCCTGGATAGTATAAGATTAATGATTTGATCTTGCTCGAGCATTATGAGTAAAAACGGCAGGTGTAATCATAATACAGTGATAATTTAAGTGTATTTTGAATCCAGAAACAGAGCTCTAGCTGTAGCTTATTCTGACCTCTCACCTAATATCCAAATTAATTGTGAAAGATTAATACTCTGTAAACTGTGAAGTCTATTGTAGGCCTATTAATAAACAAATACGTCATAGTGTAGCCACCAGGAATTGGTTGATGACTACAATTTATGTCCTTTTAACAATTTCCCTTTGGAGAATAATAAAGTAATTTGTATGACATCTAAATTGTTGTTATACTGCCTAGAAATATGCCTTTACTCTGCAACACAACACTAGTAATCTCCTCCTGACACAGTAGACCACATGCTGGTATAGCTAGCCTACATAATCCAGCTGTAGTTGACATCTGTGCACAGAAACATTAAAGAAGACCTAGCCTACTTGAATTACTGCATTACCACAAACATTTTAAAAATGACCACTGGTATAACCTCAAAGTATAGGGCCTATCTCTAAGAACATTTAAACTGTAACTTTTAAAATCCCTGCATGTGCAGTTTTTACAAAAATAAATTATGTTTATTCAGCCGTTATCATCATAACAGATACTTTTTTTTCTCCACTTTGGGGCTTCAAAGGGTGCAATGATAGCACCCTTTGCTCGATAGCATAGCACCTTTATTTAAAAAAAATGCTGAGATCAAATTGCTTCCATTAACTCATGTCACACTTACAAATCTATATGGTTGGCTTGAATGCAACACAGAGGGAAAGCTGTATATACAGGGGTACCCATAGATTTTTTTCTTATTTTCCATTCTCACAACTCTGAATTGTTTATGTTCTTTTCCCTTTGGATGTCCCTCATAGCATCAGTGTGTTTGTCTTCTTTGGAGCCTGGCATTACAGATTTCGCACTACAGCCACCTCGTGTAACTAATGGCTTCACTCTATGGTAAAACTTACAATTCAAAAATCTAAAAATTAAAGTTATTTCTATCAGATTCTTTTGCATTGCTGCGTCTCATCTGCTCACTCTATGTTGCCCAACCTCACTTTTACAGTGTGGAAAAGCAAGTAGATCTGAAGCCATGTCTCCATGCTTTGACAGACAAGCTTTAATTGTTCACAATCAAGCTTATAGACATGTCCAAAGCACCGTAACACCATGATACCAAAAAGAAACAAGCAACTGAGGACAAAGGTTTTTATGACACAGGAAGGAGTTAACCAAGGGTATAATACGGTAAAACATTTCTCATTATTTTGTGTTCATTATATATACACTTGCTGTTATAGATTATTAGACGTTTCAAATAAAACAAAATTTTTGAAGTAGCAGTCTTGAAATACACAACATTTTGTGTCACATTTGAATCATTCAAAGGAAGAAGAGAGAGAGGAAAAAAAAATCAAAAATAAAAACAAATTCTTTCTGCTCACAAATGATTTTCCCTTTTATTTTAAAGATTTTTTTTTCATATACAACATTGTATTTACATGGTCTAGTATTATTTACACAAAATTAACAAGTGGCACTGTGTAGTTAGGAGTTCTTTTCTTTTTCTTGTTCCCTACAGGTGTCTTATCTTTAAACAAAATAAAAATGATAAATAAAAAGAAAAAGACTCAACTCATCAACAACTCTTTTTTAACAATGCGTTATGTCTCCAATTTTTTTTCAGTAGCACTACCTGCCACTAAGCCTTTCTACAAAGTGCTGTCCTTTCCCTACCCAACTAGAACTGTTTTCATCTTTACAAAAATACAACTAACCCACAACCTCTCTACGTCTGGTACCCTCCAAACTACCTTTGATCAGTACCCTGAACACACAGACAGTACCAATTATGTGTCAACATCAAAACACTTTGAACACAGACAGCTCATTGCTGGACATTTTGCGCAGATGGAAATTCTGGCAGCCCTGACTGATCAATTATTAACTTTTCACTGCAGCGCCAGTGTTTTGTTTTCTCGTTAGAAATTGACCAGGCATTTTTGAACTTCAATTTAAGTGATAAACGATTCTGAGTTTGTGGTATTTTGATTTCATCAGCCTGGTTGGCAAATACACAAACACCAATGGAAAGAAGCCACTGGGGGATGGATAGTTGTTGTTGATTCGATTATAAGCTCATACACGTTGGGTCTTTGAAGAATTAGTAACTGTCAATATATTAAAAAAAAAAAAAAAAAAAAGTTAAAAAACCAGCAAAAACGGTCAGTCATTCACTGGTTGGCCTCAGTTTGTCCTTCTGGGGAAAACAAGCTGTTTGAAACTGCACTACTGTACCCATGGTAATTTGCTCAGATGTGTCATTCGCCTCAAGGCCATGCAGAGAGAGTAGGATCCATGTATAATGATCCAAAAGAGAGGCATCAGGGGGAAAACAATGAGTAGAATGGACTGTGGATGTTGCGTGGGCTCTGAAATAATGACTGATGTTGCCTGAGAGAAGGAGTTCTTTGGGAGAGGGATGCAACACAGGAGAGGTTTTTAAAAACACAGAGTGAAGAGAAAAAGCTGTTTCTAGGTTTTTTCTTCCCACCTCTACATGCGGCAAAAATATGATTCAGCTGTTTGAAAGGGAGGTATGAGAACAGTTTGAATTGTCTCACAGGCAGCGGTTCAAGCCTGACATAGGAAGAAATGACTCTCCAAGATGGCCCTCTTTGCATTTTTCTTCCAAAAACTTGAGATCAGGTTAAGATTAGGTTTATGGCTTTATGGCACAACCTTTCATTCCAGTTAACGAACAAGCAGGCTTAGATCAGACAGCTAACAAACTATATTTGAGAGGGAGAGGTACAGAGAGAGATAGATAAAGACAAATCTGAGTACACACACACACACACGCACACGCACACACACACACACACAGCAGTAGGTTTTCCAGCAGAGTCCATTGTAGGAGCCAATGACAGCAGGTACTGAAGCAACCGATAGGAAAACTATCTCAAATTATAAACAGGCTACACTCTATTCCATACCGCTACGAAAAACACGTCGACAGGGTGACCTGTACTTGGATCAAAAAAAAAAAAAAAAAAAAAAGTAAAAAATGTCAACAACAAATCAAACTGATGCTGGGCTTTGTGAATTAAAAATACAAGTCCTCATTTAGTCTCCTTATCACTCGTTAACACATCATCTTGGCTTGAAAACAACATGTGCCTTAAAAATGATAAAATACCACTGGGAAAGATCAATTGGATTCCAAAAAGAAAAGAAAAAAAGATAAGGTATTGGTTGAATTTTCTGCTTGTGCTGCCTCTTTGAACTGTGAACTGTTCCCTGGCAGACACACACTCAGATAAAAATAATGAGCAATCATTGGTTTTATGCTGCGTTTCAGCGACCTCTTGGCTCTACTGGAGCTTAATTAACAACAAATTTGTCTAGCTGATTTTAATGTTGGGTCACATTAATTGCTCACATTAAGCAATAAGCCATGAATCTTTGTCACTGTACGTGGGTTTGCTCCATTTTACAGGTCACAAAAGTCTCTGGATGTAAATTAAAAAAAAAAAAAAAAAAAAAAAAAACGTGGTGAGGCCAATGGAGGGAGCTATAGTTCAGTTTTTACTCTTCACACAAAGGTTGAGGTCAGTTCACCGTCAACTCGGCAAGCAATGTCTCGGGTGAAATACGAATACTGATTGCATAAAACTTCCAGCAGCTTTCAACCACTTGAGAACTAATAAGTTAAACTGGCGTCTGATCATATGACCCCCTGTTTGTTTGTAGCATAATGACCTGTTAATCAAGTGGGTCAACATTTACTGAAAGTCTCCTGGTCAAGTCTGAGTGGGGCTTTGCTAGTGTCGGGCTCAAGGACACTTCAGCAGGGACTCTGCTGCCCACTCTGTCTGTCGCAAGTGAACAGCATATTTCATTGAAATGATTAACTGAGTATGAATTTGAAGAAATACATGAACTGTCTTCAGCCTTGTTTTTCTTTTTTCTTTTAGCTTTATCAACAATGACAGCTGGAAAATAGCTTTGATTGTAACAGTGAGACCATGTGTCTACTGGGCCATTGTCTTTGTTTTCTTTTATTGAATTAATTTCAGTCAAGACTCAAAAGTTAAAAGATTTCTTTCACAATTTCATTCAGTGGGATGTGTGGAGTCACAGAATCGACAGTAGCTGCTGTGACTGGTACAGAAGTGACAGGGAGGTTCCCAGTAAACACAAGCCCTGAGGATTGTAAACCAGTTATATTCCTCACCACACCAAACGACGGCCACTTCAGAGCATGTGTGTCTGTAAGCTCAAAAACACAGCACAAAGCAGGATGAAGTATCCAACTCACCACAGCATTGAACAAGAGGTGAGATACAAAGTGCTTTCAGCTGTCCATCTGTCAGTCTGTGCTGTCAGAAACTTAGACAAGAAAGCCGAGAAAGATAAAAACCAAGTACAATAAATTAAATCACTGTTTTTTTTTCCACAAAAAAAGCAAAAAAAAAGAAATAAAGAAGTAGTTAGAAGAAGAGGAATCACACTACTTTACTACCTAAGATTTAATCGGGAAAGCATGAAGCTCTAGACTCATACAAACAAAACATATAGCTTTTTTTTTTTTGTTCAGTGGACAGGGTTTGACACAAACTAAAACACAATAAATACTCTTTCTGAGGAACAAAAGATAAGGTATATCTCTTAATCAGCTAAAAGGACACTAAAAAAAGGCAGGTCCGTCTGGCAGACTCGCTCAGAAGGGGACAGGGCGACCCTTAGGGTAAAAAAAAAAAAAAAAAAAAAGGAGGGGGTGGTGGGCGGGGCTCCCCATCCATGGGGGCAGCCCTTCCCCTTCATACATATGGCACTACAGCAATTCCCCATCCACATTTTATTCTCTTATACTTTTCTCATTCTTTGTATACTTTTTTTCTTTACCCTGAACATACAATATCCCCTAATGGTACCTAGTCAACAGCTGGATTTCTTTTTTCTTTATTCTATCTTGTCCATAATTTTCACGTTTGTTTGTTTGTTTGTCTTTTTTTTCCATTTTTGTCCGCGTAAAGTGCAACAGTGCTTTTGTTCTCTCCTCCGGCCGCCTGGCCTCTTCCTGGTGACCCCTGATGACCCTCAGGGGTCAAAGGTCACAGGTTAGCAGTATCAGGCTCAGGGTTCACGCTGGTCTCACTTGTCACGCTGGTGGCGCTCGCGACGCTCGGCTCCTCCACTTCTTCCTCCTCTTCTTCTTCCTCCTCCTCCTCCTCGCCCTCTTCCGTCACTTCCCCCACCTCCAGCATTTCTACCTCCTCGTCGTCGTCGTCCTCTTCGTCCAGCCCTCCCTCCAACAGCTCCACCGCCGCCGCCTCGCCCTCCTCCATCGCTGCCGTCTCTTCTTTCTCCTCTCCGGCCTTCTGCTGCTCTTTCTTGTCCTCCTCCCTCTCGTCGTTCACCTTCTCTCTCTGCTGGTAGACCACGGCCTTGACCGGTTTGACCAGACCTTCCTCGTAGACTCTCAGGATGGCCTCGCACACGAAGCGGTACTGGCTCTGTTTGAGAGAAGCAGAGAGACGTTCAGCTGGTGGTTTAGACAGGATGAGAGCAACTGCCACACAAATGGCTGTGGCTACTTACAGGTGTTTGTATCATCATGGCCCTCTGGTCTCTCATTGTCCTGACGATATCTAGAGGATACACCGGCTGACCGCACTCCATTAGACACAAGGCTGTCTCCATGGTAATCAGAACCCCTGTCCGACCAATGCCCGCACTGGAGAAAAACAAAGCATGGACAGAATTGAGTGTTGAGCTACAAGTGCAACAAACAGTGTTGAGCAAAGAGAAGTGGAGGTGTTCAGGGCTGCCCCCTAATAGTCGTCATTTTATGGCGATTAGTCCTCTAATCGACAACCCAGAGAAACGTCTGTAACAACATCCGAAAAAGACACTTTTGACAAAAAAAAAAAAAAAAAAAAATAGGGACCTGTCGTGCCGTGTAAAAAACCCACAACAATAAAAAAAAAACTGACAGTGAGTGAGTGTCACAACTTCCTGTCTCTGGCCCTTCAAATTAAAAGCCCTATAGTCTTTCATATACAGTTCAGTCATATTGATTTTTTTTTAAGTATATTTTTTTGGCGTTTTTGCCTTTTTTATTTGATAGCACACAGTGAGATAGACAGGAAAGGGGGAGGCAGAAAGAGGAGGAACGACATGCAGGAAAGGTCCGCCCAACGCGGGATTCGAACCGGGGACGCCTGCGTTGAGGACTGTAGCCTTTACATGGGGCGGCCGCCTTAACCACTGCACCACGCATCGCCCCAGTCATATTGATTTTGACTTAATTTTGACAAGACATGGCTCCAAATGTTTTGTTTGTTTTTCTTTTCCTGCTACCAATCGACCAATGAAATTGTGGTTGGCAAATTATTTTTTGGTCAACCAGTGCTTGGTCGCCTGTTTGGGGGCAGCCCTAGAGGTGTTATAGGTTGAATTAACAGCAACATCAAACAACGGATCATGAGCCCACCATTTGCCAGGATTCACACAGTAACTTCACTGTACCTGCAGTGTACCACCATTGGCTGGTCCTGTCCAGCCCGTTTTGTCCGTACCAGGGCCACAAAGTCCAGGAAATCGGTGGAGTCGTCAGGGACACCATGGTCTGGCCAAGCAAGGTACTGAATCTGAGTAAGCTCTCTCTGCTGCTCACTCTGAACACGCACACAGACAGGGGAAAAGAAAAATACAATTACACCATGAACCATATTACATTTTCATGTACTGATTTTCAAAAAAAAACCTCTCTGAGGCCCTTGTAACAAACAAAGGGTATTCACTCCCTCTTCGGTCGAGACCCCAGCTCAGTACAGAAGGAATTATTCTCAAATATCTCTCATACTTGACCCGATACAGGTCACTGTATTTCATGAGGGCAACCTCCAAGCATGTCTGAATGAGCTCTGTGTCCCAGCAAGAGCCTGCATGGTCACCTCTTTTCAAGAAATGATGGCCTTTAAACATGTTATGAAACAGGAAGCGTGAATAACAAACAGTGGTTTTATTCTGGACCACTGGACCATTTGGTAATTCATGCCGCAATTTCCCATTTTGTGAAGCATACTGATGATAGTGTTAGTGCTAATTTTATATTTCTGCATCAAACTATAAATAAGCATGACACACACTTCCTCTTTTCTTGATTTGAGGACGAATGAAAGAAAGAGAAACCTGACAAAGAAAAGAGTGTAGTAGGATAACACACACACACCCTACGGCAGAAAGCAACTACTGACCACTGTTTATGTGCGACTCATAGCCCATGCTCCTCTTTAACATACTGCCTCGCTGCATTGCCATGGTAACCCATCTATCTCCATGGCAACAATCACAGGCAGAGGAGAATGCTAATTGCCTCCTCTACAGCCATATACTTGAAAGGTCATGATACAAGGGCAGCGCGCAGGGAGGTGAATCAGGAAAACACAGCCAGCAGGAAACAATGAGAAAACAGCAGGGAAATGTGAAACTCTTAATTAAAAAATAACATTTAATTAGATGTTGTTCTTAATAGATGGCGTGTTGCATACTTTATACCACAGCCCAAACTCAGGCACAAAGGTTGATTTAGCTTATTTAAGAATAAAAGCCTTCAGTTTGGAGGCACGCTAACTAAAAGTTCACCATGTCACGCTGAAGTATGACCGGAGTCATCAGCAGCTTCAACATCACAGTGAAACAAACTCACATTTTCCATTTCAGTGTTTCAAACTATCATCATCATCATCATCCCACTCTCTGTTCCTCTGTTTCTGCTTTCTCTTTCTTTCTCTCTCTTATTTCAGCAATGTGACTGACTGGGGTGGTTTGGGTTGTCATGGTAACCGGATCCCAATACGTGGCCTGCATGCAGCAGCGGGAGCCAGAAAAAGAACAGCCCACACTGGTCACTATGGCAACACACCTACCCCGGGGTCCTCGGCAGCGCAGCCTTTCCTGAGACTCTGGTCCCTCTTTTCTGATTGGACCCGGGCTCTTTCACCCGTCAGCACACGCCCTCTCACTTTCACCTTTCCCTTCATTCTCCCCTGGTTTTACTCTCCGGTTTGTCCTTGTTTCACCTCTCTCATTATGTGCCTGTGTGCGTGCGGTTACCTGCGTGTGTACGAGAGTCATCTCTCGGACCAGGAAGGCGGCGTTGCCCTCTTCGTTGTGGCAGGTAACTGTAAAGTTTCCATAGGTGGTGGTGCTGTCTGGGTTGGGCCAGTACTGGTGACACTTTACCTATGAACATGGACAAAGCATTAAGTTTCCTGTTCTGGTTTGCTACAGTGTCAGCATCTCTCTCAATTCCCTCGCAGCTCTTCAGAAAGTCATCCTTTCTTTGCAATAGATCTGACTACCAAGTCTATTGCACATGCAGTGAATCCAGAGCATCTGGATTCACTTTAAACCCCCTGATGTTAGTCCGGATTCTCACATTTGTTGTCACGGGACCCAGAACTTACACATTTGCAGCCAAGCTTGTTTGAGGCTTACTTTCTTATAACTGTATGTACTGTTTTATATTCACACCTACTTTAATGAATAATAAATCTTGATGCATAGTTTTCACTGTTCCTCACGAACCAATTCAAATCAGTTGTGTGTGGGGTATGAGTGTTTTAAGGAGTTTGATAAGACAGAAAGACAGAAAACCAGGGATTTCTTTGAAACTCTCTCTGTGGGACAGGGTGTCTCACCACAAAGGGTTTCAGCTGCATTTTCAATTGTCCATCTTACACATGTCTAACAGAAATGAAACTCTCTTTTTAATCAACCCAATTGTCTAACTGGCATTTTACTTGCACCATAAGCCAGCAAGCGCCACCCAAAGCATATTTTTACACTCCGAGTCCATTTTCCTGCATTTTATGCACATGCCTACAGTGATTGTGTAATGGGCTCTGAGCCCTGCCAAAATTAGGGTGACCTACAACTTCATACAGTGCCTGTGCGTGTTATGTGGAGCACTGGAGCGGCGGTTGCTGTTCTGCTTATGTGCTGCTCACAGGATGCCTTCACATGATGAAGCTGCATCTAGGGGGGGTGCCATAACAGTAAAGGTCCCTGGAGATTCTGCAATGGATTTGGTAACATGTATGGTTTCCAGTTGTGGTTTTTAGAAAGAAAATGTCCAACATACCCGCCCCCTCTCGACCTGCGTAGTCAGCATGACAACCATGGATGAGCCCTGTTCCCAGGTCATTTGCCAGAAGTCGGGGCAGGTGTTGGGCAGCGGGCCCTGGCATGCTATGTAGCGATTTATCAGACTGGAGCCTGGAATCTCCATCTACAGAAAGACAGACAAAGACATCAAGATACAGAGGTATTACACTGCAAGAATCTCAATTTACAGCCTCTTTTCACTTGGTTAGATTTTGCTTTGTGTATTCTTACCAGTTTCAAATGAATCAAGTGTCTTTCAATCACTGATATAGTTAAGTCAAGAGAAGTTTGTCCTTTGTTCAAACAAGCCTCTGAATGACTTACACGATCTGACCTTGTAACACTATCACAACATCAAAGTCTGAACTGAACGTCACCACATGAAGAGATTAATACCAGTATAAACTGTGCATTTACGGTACTTCTTGAGTCACATCCTGTTAAATCAGTCAGCTTTCACTTTTCACTTCACGGTGGGGCACAAAAGAAGAAAACACTCTTTAGAAATCCTCTCTAACTGTCAAACTTCAACTTTCACTGTTGCCAACTGCATAGAAATTGAATATACTGGAACTCCACATTCAGCCCCCCACATTTATCATAAACTAAATGAAGGAAGCAGCTGTACATCTTTTTACTTTCAACAATGCTTGGTCAATGTCAGATTAGATCAATGAAAGATCTAATAAATGGAGGTGAAGAGAGAAATGTCCATGTTGAGTGCAGCTACAAGAAAGGAGAGACTTTTTAACATCCACTAGTTGCTGCTAAGTTAGAAGGACAAATGCTTGGCTGACTGACAAACCATGAAAGCTCAATGTCTCCCTCATAAAGCCAATGTGGTTAGTTCATTCACCAGTGTGGCCACCACAGTGTTTTCAAATCTGTTAACAGATCAGCCCACCCACTGTGCTTCAAATGAAAATGAAAGTGCAGAGATATTGATGCAAAGATGAAAGGACAAATCGAGGAGGCTGAAACTCACATTGATGTAATTTGCATTGATGTAGTCATCTGTGCTTTTCAGAATGACCCGCGTGGCATCGTCTGTCAGAGGAAGGAAGGGGAGGAAGAGGGGGTAAAATTACAAATGGGGAAAGATGAGAACAATTTCACAAAGGAGGAAAGAATTAAAGCTCGAGAGGAAAACAGGTAGAGAGGAGAGAGCGAGAGAGTGAAGCGAAGTAGAAAAGATTAAGGCCGATCCATATTTGAACACAGAAGCCTGGAGAAATGAGGAAATGACCACGTGCGGTCACTTACAAGGAGAGATGTCTCTGTATCGATTTTTGGAAACGTTCTGAGGTAATTTGGCACACAGCATGGTCATCCCCGGCCTCTTCCTGTACAGTTGCTGTCAGAAAAGGAACACACATTCATATTAGTAATGTACAGCAACACATTTCTTTGCCCTTGTTATGAATATATGCAGGCTTCTAGGCAAGTTCAAGTTAATAAAATTGCTTTGAAAACACACTCACACTATAAATACACACGTTTTTTTTGGAGCGCTGACCTTATGTGCAGTGTGTGTTTGTATTTAACATCTCTCTTCACTAATAGCACAACACTGAAACATGAAGCTGTTTAGGTGATGATGATCAGGGACAAGAGGTTTTTGAAACGAGGAGGAGGGAAAAAAAAATGTGTGACTGAGTTTAAGTAATAACTACTGACTCATCTCTGTATCTCTGTGTGAGTCTGCTTATCTATGTGTTTCTCCTCACATCAAACTGTGCCAGTATGGCTCCACTGTTCAGGCCGTCCTTCAGTGTAACCATGGAGTCCCTCAAAGCGTGCTGATCCAGCTGGGTGGGGTCCTGGGGGGACTTCTCGGGGATGTACTGAAAATCTGGCTCCGAGTCCACCTTCTCCTCCACCACGTCATAGATGGCTGAATGGGAAAAGGGAAAGAAATAGGTCACAGGTTACATACACATCAGTGTTTATGCAAGCTGAGGCCCCAGGGGGGGCTGATGTATCTTCACGTATATAAAGAGAAACAGAGAACGACAATAAAAGCAGCACTAACAATCACAACCAATGCAATGCACCATAGCGATACACAGTTCATCTATGTGCAAATATTTATTTGCTTACACTTCCTCTACACAGTATGTGCCTATATTATGTAAAATCTAATGTGCATTTACAGGCATTCAGTACACTGATGCGGTCTTTGATGTAATACCGGATAGAATGTGCAAATCCCTCTTTGACCCAGTTAAAATATCAAGAATTTCCATGTTTCATCATCTTAAAAAGCTCCCCTCCCCGCTTCACTAATGCTGATTAAAGAAAATGCTTTGCTATCTTCCTACATGGAGAGCACATATAGATGAGATGTACCGAGAGTAAAATACACAACTTCATAAACCTCATTTGCAATTACAAAAATGAGACTGGGCAGCCCAGAGGAGACCGGAATCAGGATCCAGACTTGTGATCACACATGAAGCCTTTAATATTCAACAGTGGGTCACACCAGCTCTGTGTGATACACTAAGCTATGTATCACAATGTTTACAAAATGGAGATTCGTACACCACAAAATAAAAATGGGTCAACTCTTTCTAACATAGAAATTAGTTGTTACTAGATATTCACACAGTACATGTGTAACTGTGATGAAGCTACTGTAATACACAGTACTACTATCCATAGTTTGTCATCTATGGATCTTATACTGTATATATAGAAACACGACCTCTGCTAGGGAGGACCATGAGATGAGGTTAAAAGCTCAGGACAAAAACTAAGATGAGCCATTTATTTTAGACTGAGAGGCATAGTGGATATTAGTCTGACAATGGATTAAATTGCTCCGGTGATGATGTGAAGACTTCACAGCACATCTGACCGTTGTGAACAACTCACCATTCGGTCTGACCAATAGAATGAGCTCCCCAGAGTGGCTCTCACAGCTGGCCTTGATGAACATGACCACCTGGTCATGGGTGTGGTCAGAGATGTCCCGCCCATTAATCAAGACCACCTGGTCGCCTTCGTTAAGGCGTGGCACACACAGGTCAGCCTGGAAGAGAAGAGAAGAGAAGAGAAGAGAAGAGAAGAGAAGAGAAGAGAAGAGAAGAGAAGAGAAGAGAAGAGAAGAGAAGAGAAAGAGAAAGAGAAAGAGAAAGAAAAGAGGAAGAGAAGAGACACAAAATTAGATAAATTAAAGACAGATTTCTTGAAATGTCTTGATAAGTTCTGTTTGTAGTTTTGCAGAGGTGCAATTAGAGATCAGAGGTAGCAAATTTGAAAATACTTAAGTAGATGTCAACTTACTGATGTTCCTGGAGCTACTCTAGACACGATGATAGGCATCTTCTGGTCAGCTCCACCCTGGAGACGCAGGGAGACACATATTTAGGAGAGAGTAAACATTTTAGATTGAGAGTGTGGAAGATACAGATGGTGCTATGCAGCAAAGGTTTTGACAACTTGGCATAGAAAACATTCCAGTCAAAAATCAAAGGCTAGAATGGATGGATCCAAAGACCACCAACAGACCCTTTTCAGTGATGTCCCAACTAGTATCCACTCTCACCTTTACATTGAAGCCAAATCGTCCATGTTCATCAGGTCTCATCTTGATCAGGACCAAATTGTCATGAGGGACTACTCCATTTAGCTGAAAGGACACAGTTAAACACAGATACATCAAATTCTAGTCCTCTAGTCTAGACTCTAGTCCCTTTATGGAACAATAATAAGCAACACTGCATAATGGACAACATGGTTAAAAAAAATATCCATGTTCAACGGCTACTTATTACTTGGCTTTTAGACAGTTTGTTTATTCAGGCAGGACTTTGCTAACGGGAGTCTACCAATGACGCTGCCAGTGTTCTTTTTTAATCAACGAAAAGATGTGTAAATGTGTATATAGTGATGTCATTAGTATCTGCGTCCTTTGTTTGCACACTGACCGTGGTCTTGTCAGCATTGACAGGGACGTCATACATCTCGTTGAGGTGGTTGTCCAGGAGGCTCTGTTGAGAATGGGCCTGGATGATCTGGCTCAAGGTCTTCCTGCTCAGCTGTTTGGGAGGCAGAGCTGGAGGCTGGCCATCTACCCCCTCAGGGGACCTGGGGAGGAAAAGAGAGAGCGAGGGAGTGAGTCAGGGACATAGAAAAGGACACATAAATAAAGAAAAGGTACGGAAAAACATGTTTGGTTAAAGTTTTTGCCAAGCAATCGGACTAGAGAAAACAGGTCCCGGATGTCAGCACTGTGCATCCCTCCCTACACCTGTACCCTTTTCAGAACACAACATTAAATAAACACACTAAACACTAAATAATTAAGAAATGAACGGACACACTAAGCAGACTCTGCTTGGCAGCTATAAACTTGATGAGAATCTAATGCCATAAACACACAGAAGATAAAAGGACACAGCTAGTGGTCTAGCTGCAGGCCTTCCTGTTTGTTTAAGAGGTGGGCTTTGGGAAGAAACAAAGAGGAAAAACACAGATAAAGAGGAGTAAGAGATGGCAAGATACAGAGAGGCTTAATAGCACTGTGTTAGTCACAATAAATTAACCTCAATAAAAGGGCTGCAAAAGGAAGGAAAAACACCCCCCTCCATCATCCAGACAATAAAAAGCAGTCAGTGTGGATGGTGAAACACAGACAGTCAGGTAAGGCTTTCAGTAGCATCATGTCTCTTTCTCTGGAGGGTAAGAGCCACTCATTTCAACATTTCACTGTGTGTGTGTGTGTTTGTGAAGGCACTCCTCAGGGGCGGGAGCACCCGTCAAAGAGCATTGCCTTTGTTTTGGCTGCTGTTACCGGTGCCACTTTGTGTCTTAAACACACACACGCAAACTTACATTTATTATGGGTCAGAAGCGGGTCAGGCTTTCAGAGAAGAAGGAGGGCAGTGCACAGTAGGCCCGAGCCAAGACGGCACATCCTCAATTTAGTCGACACGACACACATGAGTGAAACGGATATGCAACTTAGCCAAGGCCCTGCGACAAGGAGATTTAAACTGGATATAACCAATTCCAGCTTTTGGTTTTTCCATCTGTCAAAGGCTTTGACTGTTAACAAATCTGAAATGTCCTATTTTGCTTCAAGGCAAATTTTGAAGGCATGACAGAAGACAGAGGAGTTGTTTAAACAATAACTTTGCTTATTTGAAAAAAAAAAAAAAAAACAGGTGTGATTATGACAAACAAATTAGATTTATCATGGTGCATCAGCTGAATGCACTGTTGTGTTACGCTACATTGTATAATCATGCCTTTTTGTTCTATGACACTGTCAAGGAAATAAATGTTGCGTTTCTCTGTAACGTGCCATGGTTTGCTAAACAAGTAATTTTCACTCTACACAGCTAAAAACAGAACATTATAGAGAGTGTGTCCAAGGGTTATGGGTTTGTTGTATTGCCTAAGTGTGGAACTGACACAACATATAACTGTGGCCTTGTGGGAGACAAATCTGACTTTTATGTAGTTTTAATTATAAGAAAGTCATTGCACCCTGGTGGCTCAGCCACTAGAGCACATACCACGTAGGCTTTGTCCTAACTGCGGCAGCCATGGGCTCCAATCTGACCGACGGCCTTTTACTACTTTCAGAAATGACGACCAGTAAACAGCCAGTTGTAATATCTGAGATTAGGAAGGTCCAGTCCAGCCACAGATTGGGATCTCTGGAGGATTTCTTTTCTTGTCCTTGGGGTTTTCATGGCCCAGATAAAGCATCAACTAATCTTCTCTGGAGGGTAAACATTAGTGAGGCGAGGAAATCAGCAGGTTGTAAAACTGAGATGCTGAAACTGAGACTGGCAAAACCTTCAGTTTCACCTGGTTCCCACTGCCTGACGCTGACTGCCTGTCCTGATTAACTCAACTTACAGACAATAATAAAGTCAAGATAAACAACTAGGTTTCCTCTTCCACTCTAAAATTACGGGGTATAGTTTTTGCGCATGACAGCATATATGAAATAATCACATTACAAAAACACATCATGACAACAACAAAGCTGTTGAGAAATAAAGCCAATAAAATGCATGCATGGATGAAGTCTGTGTACATCTTTTGGCTCTGTAAAAGTGCAATAAACTAAAAACTTTGTTTGTGTGTGTAGCTTTGTAGGCAGCTGAACTACCACTGTAATGTTACTTAACCGTCCTGATTTCCAACTGAGAAGTGCTCCATATTTATTCTCTTTCTCTCTGTCTCTCTGACACACACTCCTGCTGTGTCAACAGAGGTTGCATGCCATACACAAGCACAAACTGGTCCCATAGGCACATGAGGCACATGTATATTAAATCCAAGGCTCATTTTGAACTCTTTTTTTTTCTTCTTCACTAAACTCTAACTGAGATCTGACAATTGCTTAGAAGATTTTTAACTCACTTTCCTTTTTTTCCAACATTTTAAACATTATTGAAGAACTTTATAGTGTGTGACACGCACGCACACGCACAGAGTCCTAGTTCAGCCCTGCCGAAGGCTTCAACTTTCCAGTGAGGCCAGTTAAGTGACACTGGGAAAGGGTGTAAACTGTTTGGAGAAGCCACAGACACAGACAGACACTTAAAAACAAGTCATCACAGCAGCGCACTCAGACAGAGTGGCACTTACACTGATGAGTAAAATCTAACTTCAAAATTAAAGGGTGGCTGTTTTTTTGAGGTTGCTTTATTTATGAGGCAGCGAATTTATAGCAAAATTTAATGGTCTCCCACAGACTGATTTTTCACCCCAAAGAGAAATGTGCATCAAAACAAGAAGGCAGAGGAAGAGATGGGGAAAAGGCAAAAAAGATGGAAAGAAGACGGGACTGATTTGACTTAAGAAACTGGAAGTTTTTAACGCATTCAGAAACTTACGGTGTAGAGTCCAGACTGATGCTGTTGGCCTGCGTGGATGATGCCGACTTGTGATTGGAGGAGAAGACGGGTAGGCTGGGTGAAGCGTGGATCACATGATCGACCAGATGGCCAACGGACGACGGGCGTAGTCGTGTGCCCTCTTGTACAAAAAGTGAGTTCCTGACAAGGACACGTGTACAAATCACATGATGTCAAAAAACCTCACTAGCGCCGCTTCATATAAAATACACACATTAAACTAAAGGAAGAGATATGAGATTATGTTTGATTCTTTTAGGATATATGAATTCTTAAATGCTCAAGGACACATACGTAGCATAAATGTTCGTTGATTTGGTTCTCAACGACTTTGTTCAAACACTGTCTGTTGTGCAGTTGCTGTGCTGCCCATTAGGAGAAGAGAGTTAACTTTTTTTTTTAGGGCAGTTACAAGTGTAAAGTGAAGCTGGAGTGACCTCCAGCCTGGTGTGGACACTGGAACTGGGACTCACTGGTTGGGCGTCCCGGGCGGTGAGCGAGTGGGCAGGCTCTGGGTCTCCAGCCTCTCGTCTGACAGGCTGTTCCTGCTGACTGACTCCCAGTCAGTTCCGCCCATCAACTTTCTAGCCAATGGCTTGCTGGGAGACCTACTTAGACCGAGACATAAATTGAGTTGTGGCCAAAGTTAAAACATTCGTAATTCACAGTGTAAGTGAATACTACTTGAAATTAATTCTGTAGAGTTCCTAAATGCTCCTTTACTTGTGGGATGCTTGTTCAGTGTTTTGAGGATGGGGGCTTTGGTCTGTCTGCATGTTCAGTGGTCAGTTATGTGTTATAAGTAGTGTGGTTAAGTGACGCTGTTCCCCTCTATCAAAAAAGAGGCAATTCAGCCTGGTCTTGTCTCATTGTGTCATCTTGGCTGCCATGTCCAGGAGGCACCTACATTTGCAACAGATGAGAGTTTGGATGGCAGGCTACCACTCTTCTAATGGTCAAGAATAACCCAAACAAAAGTCACAATCACAGGTTGTTGACATTCAAGGCCATAGATGGCTTGGCACCCCCTTATCTAAGTGAGCTGCTTGTTGCTCATGCTCCAGCTAGAGCATCACAGTCTGCCGACCAATACCTCCTCAATATACCAAACTCTAGGCTGAAAACAAGAAGGGATCGAGCCTTTGCGGTGGCTGCTCCAAATCTTTGGAACAATTTTAAAGCCCACCCCTCCTCCCCCTCCTCCTTATCATGATGGTTCTTATTGTTTCTTAAAGACTTTATGTTTATTTTATTGCACATTTAAGGTATTTATTCACAATTGTATTTGTTTGTAATTGTAAAAGCACCTTGGTTAAAGGATGTATATAAATAAAGCTTGACTTGACTAATATGTGATGGATAATTGATTGAAAGGGCCTTCCCAGTACTACTAATAATACATTCAAACTCATGAGGAGTTTATCTCTCCTGAGAGTTGGGCAACGGCCAGATTAAAGAAAGACTTATTCATTACCTGGCAAACACTCTGTCCTTGATGCCTTTCTCCTTCCCATACTGCACAGACTGCACCTCCGTCCGTCCACTGGGGACAGAAACAAAAACAACTGTCGGTGAACTTGGAAAAAAAGAAACTAAAACTTTTTATAAGATGTGAACAATGCTGAAGTCTGGGTTATTTTGTAACAGAAAGAGCTACGTCACTTCAGTGTAATCAATCTTGATGACTTCCTGATAAAATAAAAGGGACAACAACAAAGGTTGAGCTTATAAACAGTATATTTAAAATGCATCTTTTAACCATATGATCCACTGTTGACGTTTGAACAATCCACATTGGACAGTCAGTCAATATCTCAAGGGCAAACACACACACACACAGTCAGCCAAACATCAGAGCAAGGCTCATTCACGTTGCATCACTGCTGCTCAATAATGCATCACAAGACATCAGACTCTCAGTTCATCCCCCGCTCACATTTCACAGAAAAAGGAAATAAAAAATGCAGCCAATGAAGTGAACCAAAGTTGTCACAAGGCATTGTCATATTAGAGAAAGAAGAAAAATGTTGATACGAGAACTTATTTTTATGTTTTCAGTCCCCAAACTTGAAATTATATATCATCAATTCAAATAAATGTTTTGTGCGAGACAGGTGTGACGACAGCAGCAGTGTGGGTCTATGAAGTAACTTGCACACAGTGACCTGGACATGGACACAAAAGATTCATGGAAACCATGAATAATGAAGTTGTGCTTTTCTGAGGCATGTTAGCAGAGGCGAGAGGCGACCTTTAGCCCTGCAGTGTTTCAGCTTCTCAACCCAAATGGAAACAAGCACATCGACTTCCAAACAAACATCACATCAACACACTCCTGTTGGTGTTTACTTCAAGTGGGACTGAAGCTGGGTGTTTGTGTGTTTTTGTCAATTATCTCCGTGTTCCCTCAGGGTAAGTCAATGTGTGTCCTCTTGCTCTTACCAGTATCTGAACTTTGAGCCCAGTGTGAAGTAATGAGCAAAGAAGTTCTTCTGCGGCGGGATGGGCCGCTCCAACCTGAAGAAGGTGTGGTGCTCCACGCAGGCCTTCCACAGGTTCTTACAGGCCCGGTAGTTCACCATGTTGAAACCCAGCAGCGTCTCCCGAGTCTCAGTCTGTGTCCAGCAAATTAGGGACAATGGTTAGTGGGAAATGAAAGAAAGATACAAACATTGATTTTTCAACAATATATTCATTGCTCTCAGCAAAACATTCCAGCTGTTCATCTACTACACAACAACATGGTTCCATTGAATCACTTTAGAGTGTTTAATCTGTTATCAACCACGATTTTCATTGATCTATTTGTCCACTCGTTGTTTAACTGAACTATTTCAACTATTTATCAATTGTTGTTGCTATTTCCACACATGGGGTTTGATATAATGGTAGATATATTATTATCTGTTCACATACAACACCCAACTGGGGTGACAGATGGTGGTTAAGCAGTTAGTGTGTAAGCATTTACACTGTATGCAGTGTGTGTGTTTACCTACCGACTCTCTTCTCAGCTGGATGAAGAACTGTTTGCACTTGAAGGAGATTTTCACTATTTTCAACCTGGAAGCAGGAAGAGGAAAAGAAAAGAGGGAAGTTTATGTCTCGGTCAGTGAGCTCATTACCTGCACCGAGACACTGATTTTAAATTGTTACACAGAAGTGTGCTACTGGTGCACATATACCATCACAAAACTGCGATAATCATGAATGAAATGAATATGGTTTGAATCATATTTGATGATGTATTTGTCATTTGTGATCAAGGGGGCAGTTGTCTGTTTGAGAGGTGAAGCTCACTTCCGCGTTCAAAAAACTGCAATCCCCTCGGCTTCCTCTGGGGGCTGGCTCCAGAAGGGAGCAACTCAAATTGAGCCCCATGTTAAAATAGCCAACTTTACAGCTTAAAAAAACATATTTACAGCCTGGTACATTTTATTTTTTTCCTCTCAACCGATAGTTTTTACCCCCGCACACACTCTGAGGGGGGTGAATTTTTTTTAAACTCTACCGTTTTACTGTTATTAGGTTAAAATTCTGGCCAATTAGGGCGCAGAACCGTTGAGTGACAGGTCCGGAGACCGCTGCTTCGAGGCCAGTGGGCGGGTTCTCGGCCGGCTAACCGCCGCACCTCTCCAAATATGGCAAGTAGAATCCAACATGGCGCAGCTCAAACCCCCGTCGTAGCGGCACAAAACAGACTCCCCCAAACCAATGGGTGACGTTTGCGTCTACGTCCATTATTTTTACAGTCTATGTTTGTGATGCTAAAGAGAAATCATTCATCACTTTTAATTATCTGAAATATTTCCAACATGGTTCACTGTAGAATAGTAGATAAATGTGTTTGTAAGCAGTAACCATTGGAAAAAAGGAATGGCAAGTTATTCAGAGGTAAAAGCAAACATGTATTATGTCAACAAAAAGTGTGAAAAAAGGTATCGTATTCTGGTGCAAGCATAACGTGACCAGTGCTTTTAAATTCCTTGTGTTTGTTGATAAGTGCTCGTCCTCATCATAACTATGGCTATTGTGACATCATCTGATTGAGACAGCTCTAATATAAATCTGTGGTAGCACAAAAGTTAGTTATTCTCATTGCTAAGATGTACACAATAGATTTCTGTTCCTGCTCTTGAGAGCTTCTTACAGTCAGTTAAAGCTGCGCAACTATGTAGCACTAAATAAAGAAATGCTGATTCCTGCCATACGATCTGAGTAAGGAGGAAACCAAATACAATGATTTTTCAGCAGTGTCAGGCAGCTTTCAACAGCCATTTGTCAACTCCTTGAAATCCCATTTACTTTCTATTTCTATAGCTTTAAGATTGGATTATCTCTCTGACATTAAAATATAAATATTCTATAAAGGCCTATCAGTGAGCACCATGGCCTGAAAAAATAAAATCATAGTCCTGGGCGGCTGCTCAGAGTTCGGCATGTTTGGTGTCTTAAGAAACTTTAGGATAAAAAAGTTGTAGGATTTTGGTGTGCAGCCTGCATATGTAATGACTTGACCCTCCAGCATATCAGAACAGAAGTATTTCAAAAGTTGAAATAGAAAGTGTTTGATTTAAGTTGGCCAAGTTGAACCTTGGCCATGCTCCGTATTACTCAAATCTAACATATTCTAAGCACCTGATTCCCAATTGACCATGGAGATTGAAGAACAGTGGGTCCAAACTTTTCTTTCTGGAATAGCTAGAGGTGAAAAACCACACTTCGCAATGACTCGCCAGTTCACTGAGACAAACAACCTATGTGTAACATCGAAACTGCTCATCTGACCTCTGACCTGTTCCTCTTCCCATCACTGGAGGGGAATGAGTTATAAAAAGGGTTACAGCACTTGAGCTTCCCAGTGGTTCAGTGATACCTGTAGCCTCACGTCAACCTGCACATTATCTGGCCGTGCATCTGAAGAAGCAGAAACGGTATAAAGTAATATTCGAATCAGTAGACTGCACACGCACGGCCACAGTAAGAGGTCTGCTGATGAGCAGCAGAGAAACATAATCCTTTCCTAGAGCTCTGTTGTTGCTGTGACTCATCGCTCCATGCTAAATATATTTTACATACTTACTCACACACTTGCATGGGCAAACACACACACGCACATGTGCGCGCGTGCTTAAGCAGGCTGTGAGTCATGCCCCATCTAAGTGTAGCTCATTTGTCAGGCTGCTGCAAACAGAAATAGGAAAAGGGGCAAAAACCTAAATGTCTCTCTCTGTTCACTTTCTCCCTCTATCTGTCTTGACCGTTCCTCGTCTTGCAGGTCGAATGACAAAAAGGGGACAGATTGAAGAGAGTGAGAAGTGACAGTTAGATATAGAAGAAGTGAAGCTCAAGAAGGGATGAAGCAGAGGAAGAGGGAAATCAGTCAGTGCAGGGTTGAAAGAATATGATATGTCCCCCTCTCTCTCACACACACATGGTAGTGGGCAGCTGTTGAGGGCACCACTGTTGCTCTCTAAATTTATCCCAACTGACTGGATATGCTCACACAAGCACACACACGCACACTCACACACAAAAGTCAGTCCTTTTCTCTACTTAGGAAGACGCTGCAGTTACTTGAATTCGTATCCTCACCTAAAATTTCTCATTTTATATGTTTATGAATTTCATGCCCACAAAGTTACACAAAATCATTGTTTTTATAATCCTATATGAATACACACACACACACACACACACACACACACATACAAATCCTACTGCAAATATCCGACTGCTGTCAGACACAGACTGATGTCTATACACATACACACGCTCACGCACACCAGGTGCTTTGTGCATTTGGCCGGTCTGTGTGTGTGTGTTAAGCCTACACATGAGTGACTCTATCTTGTGGAGTTACAGGGGTTTGAGTAGCTACTCTCCCACCCCTGGCACCCATTAACATTTAGCCTCCCACGGTGCAGCAGGAGAGAGTATGGGAGATTTCCAAGAATCAATGCTTTGGAGAGACAACGAGAGCCAGAGCCATACAGAGTGATGAGAGAAAGTGAATTAGACAGAGAGGAAGAGGAGGGCAACGACAGAGGAAGAGCAAGCAGATTTTGATAATGATAATATTTCCGGGAAACCCAGTTCGACGCGAATCCCTAACCCTCCCGGAAAAATCTGGTCAAATCAAATGCATGGTTCTAGAAAAGATGAAGAGAGGATTAAACATGAACATGCCATGTCAACAATGACTGTGGGAGAGGTTGACCAAACATTATCCAGCCCCTTTCTCAGCAAAAAAAAAAAAAAAAAAAGGATGGACAACAATTACAGCTCGGTCCACAGAAAACAAGGGAGTAAAGATTCTCTCTGCTTCTCTCTGTGTAGCTGCGTTTGGTGTGAAAACATCTGTGAAGAACACAGTCTGTGCTCAGTTTCCCATCCACACAGATCAACTCATTCACACCTGATTGCTGCCAGGTTTTTCTGTTGGCCACAGAGGAGCTTCACCAAAGCAGCTGGTTTTCAACAACCTAGCTTGTGGGCTCCCGGCAGGTGTACAAGAAACTGCTGAAGTTCGGATCACACGTTTCTTTCGCAGTTCACACCGAGTCTCTGAAACAGCAGTTTGTTTACCGATACGCGAGCCTGTTCAAAAGAAGCGAGTGCATTTCGGTTCAGTTATGATCTCTCTCTGCTACCCAAACACAAACACACACAAGCTTTTATGGCCCGAGCTAGTGAGGGAATGTTTTTAACCCGAGCTGTCTTACCAGTTTACTACTTGGTCTTCTACTGCTCATCATCCACATACTCTTGCATAGTAACATCACTCCATCGTCATGGTCACTGCTATGGTGATAATTACACATTCATGAAATCCATTACCACTGCAGCTCACTTTACCCTGAACAAGTGCCCCAATGAAATTAAATCACTGATGCAAGCCGGCTTCCTCAAACATAACTGTGGCAAAGTTCATTTGACAATTGTCAGTCTCTGAGCTCACATCAAAATAACTCACTAATTCTCTGACTGTCATCATCACCCCACGCTTCTGCAACCTTGGAGTAATCCTTTAAACCAAGGTCTTTTGATCATCATAAATCACACCGCAATCTTTACACTTGTTTGGTTGTGCTTACTTTATCACAGCTAACTGCCAGAATGGAGGAGAAATGTAAGCCACGCTCGCGCTGAATGCACTTTTGAGTTGTGGATTTGTGCGTCACTCACCATGGAAAGTAGTTGATCCGTACCCTGTTCTTGTAAACCACAATACCGGCGGACATCACCCCGATGAGAATCTCTGTGTTGCTCTGGTCCTAAAGAAAGGAGAGCAGTGGGTGTGTTCAGTGAGGGGTGGTGGCGGGGGAGAAGAGCCGAACAGGGGGAGGAGGACAGTGCAACAACAAAGGGAGAAAAAAAAAAAAAAATGGGCAGAGAAATTTTTGAATAGGCTTCCTCACTGCTAAAAAAAAGTGTAGATGTTACTGATGTAAGATCTGACGTAAACCAACAGCAGAGGTTAAAGTGATGCTCTCTACAAAACCCACACAGAACAAAATGAGAAATTGCGTGGGACAAGAGCAGAGTGTGTGAGGCTGGGTTTGATCCTGGGTCCAATGAACATCTACAGTAAACTATATGTTGTCCAGCATTAGGCTTTTGTGTTGACTGGCTCATCAGCTTTGATGCATTTTGACAAAATAATCATGAATATCATAGGCTAGAAAAAAAGACAGTTATTTATGGCTGGTGAGACTGTTTTTTCTCACTGCAGTTAATTTTCCTTCTGTCTTCACTTTGAGTTCTTATGTTAAATCTGTTAATGTTTTACATGTCTTTGGTTTGCTCTTGTCTTAATGCTTTATTTTGAAGGAGCAAAGCAAAATATTATTATATAAAAAGAAGAAGAAGTGTATTCCTCAACAAACTGATGCATTAATTTACAAAATATCTAACATAAAAAGGACCAGTGTATGAAAATGTAATAAATTGAAAGTGTTAACAACTTTTAAAACACCATACTGCCATTATTAATATCACATGGTTTCAGTTCCTTTATTGCAGTGTTTACTAGGGACTACTGCAGGTTACAGTAAATGCAGTCATTTCACTTCATCTGATCTTTTACAGCGACCCAGAATAAATATAAAATATTGTGTTGATTTTGCTTCTATGGCACAATCTGTTGCTGAATGCCACTCTTTGGCATTTCATTCAAATATACACAGTGAAGCCCCTAAAACCTGTTCCAGCACTGAGATTTCTTGGCGCCTTGGTTATTGGCAGAATGAAAACAGTGTGATATCAACCATGTTGCGACAGTGGAGGAGCGAAAACCTTCCTCAGTTTGTGACTCTGTAATATCAGGTTTGATCACAATTGTTATAGGTGGATATGGACTAGAGTAGACCATCATCTTTTTGCGGGGGTGGTGTGGGGGGGGTGTTGCAAAGACATAAGATTAGAGTGAGATTGCAGATACGTTGCCATATCTGACAGGGTTGCGTGGCAAAACTAAACAAAACTGCAACACAGACCGACACAAGCACAATTTATACACACAGCAGCTTTTAAGAAACAAACACCAAAACAGACATGAAATAGAGACCTGACTCACCCTTGCATAGTGCAGCTCTACCCCGTAGAGCTCCAGCGTACGTGCTGTGTTCAGATAATTAAACTCTGACTGGGCAGGAGATAGACCGCTGAGAGAGAGAGAGATAGAGAGAGAGGGAAAGCAAGAGAGGGAGAGGGAGAGAGAGAAGGGTACAAAGACAGACGGGGACGGGAGGTTGTGTGTGGGAGCACAGGGTGATGACGACATATGGAGAGGGTAAAGAGGAACACAAAAAAACAACAACAAAAAATTATTTCAGAAATAATATGCAGTAAAATATCAGATAAAATGTAGCATAAACACTTTTTATGTTTTTGCATGTGTAGAAGTCACATTAAACAGTATGAAGTAGTGAGCTTTCTCTCATAATAACACAGCTATACAATGTATTCTGCTCCATTACTGTAATTAAAGGCAACAAATGGCGCTAATATAACATGCATCAAGACATTGACCATACGGCAACTTAAAGTGAGCAGACATGGGATGGCAGATGTATTGTGTGCGTACCTGTGCTGCTGGTGATGTTTGGCGACTTCTTTGTGGAAGTCTTGGGGAGGGTTGGGGATGAAGCAGTACTCGGACAGGTAGCCTTGACTGTGTTCTGATTCACTGTAGTCCCCTAACTCAGCTACAGGAGGAGAGAAGGAAGGAGAGAATCGAAATGTCAGTGCATCAGAGCTTTTGTCTTTCTCCATCTTCACTTAATGAACTGAGACAGATACTGAGACCTCAGGGGTGTGAGAGAGGCCTACATTCATTGCGCACAGGTAATGTTACAGAACACACTCAAGACCAAATACTGTGGTTTATAATTAGTAGTAATTTGACCAAGTGTTTAGTGACTGGTTGAAGAAATAAAACAGAAACAAATTTCTATAACAAGCAATATACAATTTCTAATTGCTGCCTTTTCCTTTTGATTTAAACGTATTAAAGGGATCAGTCCACCCCCACTCATACTGAAAATGTACAGCGGTGGACCAAAACACAGGACAAGCAGATACTCCTGTGAAAATGTCCTACAATTTAGACTGCGGATTATAATGTGCAATTTATTAGCAAAAGGTACATTGTGTTGTCCTTGACCTGAAGATGTCTACAGCTAACAGTTTGTGGCAGAGCTGCTTAATACATTTCCACTGCATAACAGGCCTGTTGACAATGGAAAACATTTAAAGGGATAGTTCAACTATGGTTACAGCTGATATACAAATGCATTTATCTTAATTACCCATCCTATCTACAGCAGTATCTTATACCATATACAACAAGTTATCACATCAGACATTCATCGCAGCCCTTTTTTTCTGTTCCCAATGTCAATAAATCATTTGGTAGAAGAGCTTTTATGTTTAAAGCACCTGCTGATTGGAACAACCTTCCTGCTAATATCAGATCCATTTCCACTCTTTGTACTTTCAAGCATGCCCTGTCTTTTCATTTCATGGTGACCTGTTCCTGTTTTCCCTGAAGACTAATTTCTGATTTGTTGATCTGTTACTATTCATTATATACTGTCATTTTAGTCCCAGTATTGACTTTTGTGGCCCTACTATGGTTGTTTTGTTTTGTCCCGATGTAGTTATAATAACTGTGGTTTGTCCTTGTTTGTACTGTTGTTTTTGTCTTTTGGTTTGCTTGTTTATTTGTCTGTTTTTCTATATTGTTGAGTACATGTTTGTCTGTTGAATCTATGTCTGTTTAAATGTTTGGACCCCCTCGAAAACGAGATGATACATCTCAAGGGGTTTTATCCAAATAAACAAATTTCAAACAACATTTTGGCAAATTAGCCCATTGCCATAATGCCTATAGTTTTAGGAGTAGGTTCATTACCTTTAATTGTCGGTGCAAACTATTTTTAGAATGGCAGAGCAGAGCCGTGAGCTGCTCAGAGCTACGCTACGGAGGCTAATGGACTTTCTTGGTTTCCCTCATCAAATACACAATCCAACAACTCCAAAACGCTCTCGTAGTTGTGACCTGCACATTCACCACGCCATGAGATAATAACGGAACATTACGAGACAGACTTGTTTTCTAGGCAAATGCAAAGACTGCTTGATGAAAAACTGCCCCCGACGGGAACGCACATCATCGGTTTTGCATGAATTTGCCTCTAAAACAACTCTGTCTCGTAACGTTCCATTATTATTTCATAGCGTGGTGAATGTGCAGGTCACAACTTGTTCACCAGAGCGTTTTGGAGTTGTTGGATTGTGTATTTGATGAGTTTGCTGAGGGAAACCAAGAAATCCCATTAGCCTCCGTAGCGTAGCTCTGAGCAGCTCACGGCTCTGCTCCGCTGATCGAAAAATAGCTTGCACTGACAATTAAAGGTAATGAACCTACTGCTATGACTATAGCGATTATGGCAATGGGCCAATTTGCCAAAATGTTGAACTATCCCTTTAACAATGCTGACCAAAATCACCTTAAGTGATACACATTTTCAAGGTGTGCATTTTGTCTCATTATTAACCCAAACAGAGCCAAACAGCTGGCACACAGATACTTTTTTTTTGTCATTATATTTCACTGAACTGCCACTTGATAATCAACCCCCTTTTTCTCTACACCTTCTCAAACAGCTCAAACACCTAGCTACACTTCCTGGTATGTTTACACAAGAAGGTGTGGAAACAATGCATCTCCACACCCAAGCTGTAAATTTTCCTCACAGCCTCAGGCAATCCTTTTGTATTAAGACAAGTGAACATCACCACAGCAAGTATCAAATGTGCACTTAGTATTGAAGCTTATAGAAAATGCCAGCAGATTATAAGCAGAGTGCTTCTTGTGTAGTACAGTAATATCCTGTTATTTTGAATATTATGTTGTGTACAAGTGGGCGCGTGTGTGTACGTGTGTTACTAGATGTTACAAGGCCACATAAGTCTCCACCATCATACTACGATCCCTCCATTGTGTGTATCTTAAAGAACAGATCAAATCATAAATGGAAACTATACAGCCGGTCACTTAGGATTACCATTCATGTTTTGGCCACTTTCTTAAAAAGAGTGTACTTCATATAGCAGATGAAGAGAAGCTTTAATATATGACAGTAAAAAAAACAAGATCAAATCGATAAAGCTGTGAGAAGAAATTGATTGCAGATAAAAGGAAGAACCACAAAGAGTGAAACGATACGCAGGTCTCTGGAAGCTTCCAGAGCCCTCAGAGAGAAGGAACGCACCGAGCCATTAGCTCAGCAGCAGCTAGCAGTTGAAGCTCAAACGCATCAATTCACTCAAGTAGTCCCTGGACTAACCTACTAGCCAGTAGCCTAAGCATATTGACTAATGAATCGATTCCAGCTCACCCACATATTGATGTGCACACAGCTCCAGGGAGAAATATATGTACAGTCAATAGCTTATGTCTCAGAACCCTAGGTTAACGTTGGCTCTATCTTATGCCGCTGTTACTGCTTGAACAATGTTCAATGTTAAGGCCAATGAAGCACAAAGAGCAGCTGACAACTTGATCTTTCTTTTTATATTCATCACTTGATGTGAAATCCATACTCTGCTATAGATTAACTCAAAGTGGGAGAGGTTAGCTTGAGCTCAGGGTCATTGTAATGATGCTATTGACCAACAAAGCACAAACAAGATGTTCAAGTCTCCATTTGTGATGATGGATTTACATTCGCTGAGGGTAATTTAGTCCAAATCTGAATGTATTATGTGTGTGTATGTGCCTGTTTTGTGTGTGTGGACACAGGACAGAGAACCTGACTGTGTGTTTATTCCCCCCAACATCAATCTCTGTCAGTATAGAATAAATTAATAAATGCGACACAATGCAACTGTATGAAAACCAGCTTGTTTGTTTGGTGATGTAACATCTTTGTAGAAATAAAAACATACTGATATCTACAGCTTTTGTACAAACAAACAAAAGTGCCATTTCTAGATTTTGTTTTTTGTTGTTGTTGTTTTTCTTTTTTGCAAAAATGTGTTCATTACAGAGGATGGGGTTGCTATGGTTTCCAGACAGTGTTTGGTAAATTTTAAACAACAAAACAACAATTTTAGGTCTACTGGGTGGGATTTGTGATGTTTTGAGAATGCAAAGCTTTAGTGTGGGATTTGAAGTGATCTGCGCTGGCACTTTGAGCCGAGCTAACTGAATTAGCAGCATAGCAGCTGCTTCAAGTCGTTTTTTCCAAAAGCAAACATTTATCTTCATAATCTGGGCTGGCACTGAGCGAAGTGACAACACGGACGTAGCTGCAGACTGCGTGTGTAAGCGTGTTTGTGTGTCTGTCTGTGTGTGTGTGTGTGTAAGAGCAGTAGTGTCATGATGTTGGTAGACTAGGCCAAATCGCTTCTCTGACCTATATACTGTAGCAGTGCAAATTCCACACAAAATGCGCCAGAGAGGTGGAGGACAGAAAGAAAGAAGCAGGGATGGGGGGAGGGCACGGAAGCCAGTAAAGAGAGGGGAGGAGGGGGCTCATGAGTGGGGGATAAGCAGAATGGGATGAGAAAGACTAAACAGAGATAAAAGAAAGACACAGACAGTGGGCAAAACAGGCTGCCTGGAAACAAAGGGCTGCAGCAAAAGAGAAAGCCCGAGTGAGACACACCAGTGTGTCAGGAGTTATTATTCTGATGACAGAGGGGCCTCGTCAGCTTTTAACCCAAATGCTAAATCACACCAGTAGATGAGACCAGTGTAGAGGCTGCATGCTCGCTGCTGGTCTGTAGGTTGCTAAACTCGGAGGCCAGGAGGTGTTAAAACAGCACAGCAGGAGAACAGCATTGTATTTATTGCCAACTGCATTGATGCGGCAGTAGTTGGGTTTCTATGATTTAAGAGCTATTCTTTGGGTTTCATTTCATCCAGAGCCACTGAGCTTCATCAGCACATCTGAAACGTTCATGTGTTTGTGGTCTCAGCACTAGAGCTCAAATAATCTCACTCATTTGTGTAGCCAATGAGGACAGAAGAAATAAACTGTTACTCAAAACACCCTCTGAACTCTTTGTTCGCCTTGACCCCGGCACCCTTCAATTTGCCTCTGTATAACACTCGGCTCGTAGGTTTGAGCCAAGTGTTATTACAAAGAGGAAAAAAACAAAAACAAGCCACAACCTCATCGAATATTTATATCCCTGAAGTTAATAACAAATATCACCACACAGCTTAATTGAATGGTAATGGCTTCAGAGCTCTGACTCCGTAGTGACCACAGTCATTATATTTAACAGTGTGTGTAGCTTAAGAGAGGCCTAATGAATTGCCTTTCCATCGTTATGTAGAGTGGGTGTATCCTGGGAGCTGTACTTACATTGAACAGAATAGGACGCCAGCAGTGCAGCTGTGTTGTGTGGACAGGGCAATCTGGAAGCCACAGACACACACACACATAAAACAGACATACAGATGATTCAGCTTTGGATCAATACATTGGACATTATAGTTAAGATTAAACATTTTTGTTCACAGCAGTTGTACAGAAATATAGAAAGAAAAAAAACAGCGGTGTGCTTAATTTCACTAAATGTTTGTACAGCAGCATCTAATACACAGAGGGCCAATGTACTCACCTTCCAGTTAATATATCCTGCTTGATCTGGAGAAAATATTGGTACCTGAGGGAAGACCACACACTGCATTAGGATAAGAGACCAGTGAGGCACAGCCTCTGTTTAAATGGAGTATAACATGATCTAAGGACTGATTATAGTGGTGACACCACTAATGGAGGTGCCTGTTGTGTGAAATTAATGGAAAACCTTTAGCGAAGCCATTTAAAAAAAAAAATTAGTGATAGAATGATGTTTGCCATAACTGACATGAAGCAGTTGCTTTTTATATGACTCCATGGAGAGTCCTTTCATTACAGATATGTGAGAGAATGTGCATACAGCATATCTTGCTTGAACTTGAGGCTGAAAACTCACCTCACTGCTCTTGACTACAGCATTGTTTAACACAGTGCTGCTGACACAGGTAACAGCACAGACATGGTGCGACAAGGCTATCAGGAGAGTTTTTGTTGTGACGTGAATGTTACAATACAGCAGATCAGCGTGTCAGATCCAAGGCTCGCTATTCACTGTAACAAGCTGTATGCAAAGTGTTGATAAGGCCGGGAGAGCGAGGCCGCGGCTCAGAGGCTGTAACAAACACCGAGCAGAGAAGACGATACGGCGCTGTGACACCTCCTCTGTGCACAGCGCTTATGTAGAAAGTGGTGTTGAAGAGTAGACCTTATGTTTACAGAGCTGTGGGTTGAACTACAGCCTTTATATAAACCCTATCAGATTCTAATTGACTTTAATGAGTCTGTATCAAGACAGAAAACTAAACTCTGGTCCTGGGAGACAGTTTGCAATGTTAAGATCCTAAAGGTCATTTTAAGAGAACTAAGCCTGTGAATATTCTCATTGGTCCAGGTCATAGTTATCTCAAGGAAATTTAAATCGAATGCAACTGGACTTCGTTATTTGTCTAAGAAGACGTTTCACCTCTCATCCAAGAGGCTTCATCAGTTCATGTACACATCTGACCAGGCTAGGACTGGTCAGTTTTTATATTACCTGGCTTACAGAAGAGGAAATATAATTCACTGACTCAATACACCCATTTTGCCTTTTTAAATCTCGTCCTACACTGACCTTAAAATCATACAAGGTCTTCAATTGCGATAGATGCCCGTTCTTCTCACCTTACAAATAATACTGAGCGTTTATGTGAGTGATGATCAGTGTGTAACAGTCAATCTCTTACCGTGTGTACTCTTCCTGAAGTTTACTGGGGTCGGTCACAAAGAATTTGACTCTGAAGCTCAAGTTGTGGGGGGACCCTCCTACGACAAGCAATGAGGGTTAGATGGATGAAACACAACTTGGCATGAGTCAATAAATACAAAGTGGAACTGCAATGTAAGCTAATACACTGAACAAGCCAGCTGTATTTGATCTTAGGCTTGAATGCTTGATTTAGAGAACACATGGCTGCTATTGCGCTTAGTGCGCTTTCATCTCTTATTATCCATACACAATTTCTACACAAATCCGAACATGCTACAGGCATTACCGATGTAACTTAAACAAATCCTTTTTTTTTTTTTTTTTTAAATAAGCCTATATTTATACAAAAAGCATCAGACTCTATTTTTAGTACTGTGTGAAAGACAAAAATCCTGTGGTTACTCCTCAATGAGTCAGTCACTCAGTCAGCAGGAAAACAGAGTTGAAACACAGTTCAATCATTGCTAGAGGAGGATTTGCAGATCTCGTTTGGGCTACTTCTCAGCTCAACATGCTACAAATTCCTTTACTCATTATGAAAAATAAGAGCAGGGTTGAGATGAAGTTTAATCACTGCTAACGGCGGATTGCTAATTTTAAACAACGCTCGTTGTGGATTGGAGACTTTTTGCTTGAGGTTGGAGTGTGGATTTCCTAAACCATCGCTGACGCTACCATACAGCTGGCGAATTTGCGAAATTCAAGCAGTTCAGTTTCAGTTCGCTTTGGACTCTTCAGTTTAGTTAAGGGGGGGGGGGGGGGGGGGGGATGTGTGTGTTGTGGATTTCACCTACTTTTTAACTGTTTCCTGATGGGCTTGTTGGGATCGAGCCAGCGCTGTAAAATATTGATTGAGAGACACTTAGAGACACCGTAACGCTTCCACATCATGACTACACAGGCTAAATTATTCACCAATAGCCACATACACACACATACACACCTGTCAGAAATGCTCAAACACTGAACGCACAGGAACAAACACACACGCCAGCATATATTCACTGTCACATAAATGTAAACTCTAAAGAGTTATTTTCACACTGATGGAATACATCTGACTTTAGGACTCCCATTCACATTCAGAGCATCTGTAGAGTCAGCCGCCTACAAGCTAACACATGGAGCCACACACACACGCATGCACGCACGCACCACACCAAGGATTAAAGATGACCTTTGGTAATGCAAGTCAAAGTCAATACGCCCACACGATGAATTATAGCAAAACTTTCAACTTTGACACAAGCTTGAGTGAAAACATCACACTGACTGGTGCATCTGAGGAGTCGTCAGCCAAGTGCAGGCCAAAGTAGTCTCTCTCAGTCAGCTCCAGGTGCTTGAAGACAGCCTCCAGCAACACCTGGCCATGATCCGACTTCTGTGGAGAGGGACAGAAAACAGAGAATGGATTCAGAAGTTGTTACCGTGCCAAAGACTCTCCTGGCTCTTCGCTGCTACCCGAGTCTCGTCGGTGAAAAGGTCGCACAGGGGGACTGGCGAGGAGGACACGTGAATGTGCGACGAACAGATGTCCTGCGCCGTGTTATAGTGAAGACTGGAGGAGAACAGTGATGGCTGGAAACTGTCTTTTCCCACAACAGATGTCGAAATTACTGTATTTGAAAACTCACATTGCTCCAGAAACATTTCACTGAGTCCAGATTCATGTGTGAATCGTCCGTGTTGGGTTTTATTTAATATCTTTCCAACCACAGAGGGAGGAACATGTATAAGAAATGAACTTGGTGCGTGCCTGTGGGCTATTGTCATATACAATATTTATCTTCTTTGTCACTTGGTTTGTTGAGTGACTGTGAAACAACTTTGTAACCACTGAGAAAAGTTACACACAGTCCTAAAAAAAAACCATAAAATATACAAAACCCATTATTCTGCACTGTTCAGCTACTTGCACCTGTGGTTATAAAGCCATCATTTCTGCACTGGGGATACTAAAAGAGAAACCGTCTAAGTTAAAAGTGTGAAAGGCAAAGATAAAGGTGTAAAGAGAAAAAAGCATGTGGGTATACAACTACAGTGTGTTTTATAACTACACACAGATGTAATTACACATGAGCTGGTGAATGTGAATCTTGGTTTGTCTTTCTGTCTTCAGGGAGACGTCTAGGGTCTTTGCCTTCATTGGAACTGGAAGCATCCGACCACAACATGTTACGTTCATGAACGGAAAGCCCAGCTTTAACAAATTGTAAAGCATCCATGAACAATACAAACTGCACTTCGTTCATATATGGAATTTGTGGAGGAGGGAAGGGGGGATTCATTCAATATTAACTTCCTCTACCCAAATGGAAACGGCTCAGTAAAAACACTCGTCATGTGTCTTTTGATGACATAGAAAGAGAGTCAGAGGTTTCATACTGAGGAAAAAGCGGCTGAGAATAACCGAGGCAGTCTGGTAAAAGAGTAAAAGACTGAATCAATCTGTCTGTGGTCAAGCTTGCATAACAGGGAGACATGGAAAGAGGAACTCTTGACTTCAAGACTGAAACAGTCATTAATTTCAAGTAAATCAATGACCATGAGCTTTAACATGGTTTAACTTCTGCTTTCCAAAGTCTCACTGCAAAGGTTAAGATGGGAAGTGCTCAGCTACGCTACATCGGCAATTATGGTTTATGTCATACTAATAATTTGCTATCATCAAATATCAAATATCCACTTTTAAAGTCGCATTACTGCTGTTCTATTTACTTGTTTTTCCCAATTTCACCATCACTTTTGGTTACATTTCACTCACAAACATCTGAGATACCTACAATTACACCCGACAATTAAAAGCAAGGGGCCTTCAAATATGGAACTAGGGAACCAGTTGTACCTTATCAGTGGAGGAGGTGAATACATTGTTTAAAATGGTAGGGTCAGAAAATACTTAATAAAGAGCCACAGGGCAGGGAGGGGTTGGGGTGAAAGGAGATTTAAAAAACAAACCAACAAATAATTTAATAAACAGCTCATAATATCACATTGAGTCATGAGAGAGAGATAAACTGTTGGACCACAAGTGGCTACAACTTGGAGAGAGAGGGGAGGAAGAGGAGAGAGCAGTTAGACTGACACACACACACACACACACAGCTACTGCTGTCGTCCAACTCTCCCCTCCCCTTGTTGTGACACACTTTTAGAGTCCAGCATGTGTGTGCATGTGTGAGTGCATGCGTGTGCGTGACAAATGGAATGATACTTGACAGTTGACATGTTGACATAGCAACAGCCCTCTAAGGATCACCAGCCGCCTTTTAGTGCTGTGTTGTGTGTCTGTGTGTGTGCTCTCCCAATCTACAACTGTCAAAGCTTTGCTAGGTGAGTCAACGACTGTGTTACTATCATGTCCAGATGATTGAGAAAAAGGACCAGTTAAACATTTATCTCAATGTGAACATATCATTTTATATTACCAGTCATAAAAACAGACCTTTAGAAACAGATCATGTTCAACTTTCAAATGAACCAGGACATTTGACTGACCTGGGATCTGTCGTCTACTGTTGTTGAGAATTATGAGTTTGCTTTAAACAGAAAAAGAAAAACAGCAAATGTGATGTGACTAACAAAAAAAAAAAAAAACACATGCTAGACGTGAGGCTTTACCATGTAAGGGTATGCTGATGCTCACGTGTCTGTCATGAGAGACTTTGTGCGAGTCTGTGTGTGTTTGTATGTGTATGTGTATGTGTGTCCACTACTTCCCCTGTGTATGGAGCTGCTTTTCAAGTTGGATGTGTGCGCCCTCTGTGTACTCCTTATAGTGCGCTCCCAGGAAACCCACTGCCACCCTGTGTGTGTGTGTGTGTGTGTGTGCTGGTCCGAGCCTCTTCTGGTATTCTAAAAGCATGCAAGCCAAATGTGTGATCGTGCTAACAAACAGCTATACACTGTTAAAACCGAGCAGGTTCCCCAAACACATACAATTTCACACGTTCTTCCCCTGGACTTTTACACAACGAACAACCAGCAGCAACAACTCCATAGTGCGGACAGCGCATGGACGCAGTGATAGAAAGATTCATAAAGAGCAAAGTAAAAGAGAGCAAGCGGAGACTAAAGCAAAAGGAAGACAGAGAGTCATAGAGACAGGGGGGAAAAGAGAAAAGGAGTGATTGACGACACACTGAGTGTGCGTGCATGTGCATGTGCATGTGCATGTGTGTGTGCGGGTAAGACAAATGCTCTTTGTGCAGTCCACCAGCACCATTGGCTGTAATAGTGTCTGTGTGCATGAGAGTGAGGACAGAGGAGGAAGACTTGGTGACAGAGAGCAATCACAGCACCAGAGACTGTGAGAGACTATGAGAGCGAGATCTGATAAGTTTTTTTTTTCTTTCCCCTTGGGGTTTATCTACAGCGTGAGAGGGGAGAGGAACCCAGACATCAATAACAGCAGGCAGAGGTGAAAGCCAAAGTTGCACTTGAGGGAAAGCCCCGATGTGTTTTTAATGGCAGGTGAACAATAAAAAAAAAAGCAAAATGTGACACATTTATTTTCCTCTGCTTGCTGTGGTTTGTATGTATGTGTGTGTGTGAGTATGTCTGTGTGTATGTGCGTGTGTTAAAGAATGATGGAAATTCAGGGATGCATGGGGAAGCTTGTCCAGACAGGAAGAGAACTACAGGCAGGAGAAGTTCATTCACATCAACCTCTGTCACACTCAGAGAGTCTATATTTCTGCTATGTTGTTGCTAGGCTTAGTTTAAACCACAAATATATCCTCTTATGGCTATCCACCACTGTAAAAGTGTCAAATATGGGTCCTATAAGCGGGGACTGGTGCTGGATCAGTTTAGCATAACAAAATGAAATGGAAATTCCGAACATAACACATTAAGTAACTTAAGAGGTATATGTGTACGTTGCACCCAGACAAGCTCCGTCAGACTCCCTCACACCTCCCTGTTTCTGGATGGAGGAGCTAAATGAGCAAAATTGCTCCCACAGCCACGCCCATCCCACAACATAAATATCTTGTGCAATTCTTCACATTTTTCAGTCTAACACATAATTAACATGAAGTAATTTCACAGAGGAGCTGTAGTCTGATCATTTGGCTCACTCAGTGAAAGAGATGGCACGTCAGTTGTTGGGGCATGTCATTAGAAGATGATGGATCACTGAGCATCTAAAAGGGGAAACTAATAGAGTAGGAAACATTATGCAGCAAGATTATGTACAGAAATATGTAGACCCATCTTTACCCTGCTTGTAGTAATGATCCAGGACAATCTATACTGAAAAACTGTCATTGTTTGTTCATTGTGCATTTGCTCTTTAATAGGACTGTGTATAAACCTCATTCCTTCTTGACGTAAGGTTTGATGAAATAGTTCAAAATGTCACTACTTTTTGTACTTTAATGATCAGTAATGCTTGGACTTTTAATTTGTGAGAACTCTGGATTATTTAGAAACAACACGTTTATTTGGGGGCAAAAAAAACTCCAGACTCAACCTTTAAAACAGTGGTGTTGTTTTTTTTTGATTGTCATACAAGTCATGCCTCATAAAAACAGCTGTGTCAGCCCCTTTTTTTTTTACACTGGTTACAACTTATTAACCAATTTAGAGCTTAAAGCAGAAGTGAGTGATATATTTGTGTTAATATAAGTCTTAAATAGTTATATCTTCCGACAGCAATCACTTACATAGAGTGTTTGGACTGAAACATGGGTCTCTCAGTCCCTCTGCTCTGCTCTGAGCCGAAGAGAAAACATTTATCGTATCCTACAGTTTTTATCCAATGAGGAGAGAGAACAGCATGCAGGGCTGTGTGTGCAGCCAAGGAACGCCGTGAATGTGGTGACGTAGCGACGAGGACTGTTATGGTGCGTTCAAGGAAACTCGTATTTTTCCGACCGTGAAGTGGTACCAGTTCGATCTGGTACGAGTTCACCGGTCGGAAGTTACGAGTGGCCGTTATAGTGACTTTCACCGGTAAAACAGGTCGGAAAAACATGAGTGGGTTGCCTGGAACGCTACAAAGTCGTAAGTTGTGACTTGAAGCTGTAATTTACGATTTCAAAAGCCTGCCTGGAACGCAGCATTAGCGAAAACGACCGGATCACTCACTTCTGCTTTAATCAAATAACATCTTAATAAAATGAAACCTTCCCCTCCGGCATGTCCTGCTACTTCTTGTACTTTTTGTGAATAACCGTTTATGACAGTGTGTACAAAAATCACTGTCCCTGTCTATTGATAAAATAAAAAAAGAACCGCCAGTCCATTAACCTGCTGAGTGTAGAAGGAAACATCCTCACAAACTCGTCACACAGACATAAAGCAATTGGTCATGTTAGGATAATATTACAGTTTCAGTTACTAATCAAATTGATGCAGACTTGAAGCATGACCCTCAGACACATTTTCTGTCGCGGTAGAAGAAATGTTAAATTAGTTGGCACAAAATGCCAAAATGTATAATCATGAACAAAAGACATTAAGGGGTCAGAGTTTCAGTTACTAGAAAAACCATAATTATACAGAAAATATGTGACGCTCTCAGTATCATCAAATCATTTCTTACACGTTCTTTCCATTTATACTTCATTCAAAAGGCGGGATTATTTCTCCTTTGCTCCATACAGCTCTAACTTTCTCATTATTAATAGCTACTTGATTCCCAAATCTCTCATGCAGATATCTGGAAGTCAATGTGGTGTGGTTACTATGGTTACTGCTTCATTTGTCAATTCATTCTGAACAGATCCAGCTTCTGACCCTGCTTTTGTACCGGTGGAGCGGTGGGTCAGTGGTGGGTTAGTGGTGGGTTGGTCTTTTTTAATTTCTTGTCATCTATCAGGCTTTAGAGCCACATCAGATCCTGATTTATACTGGTATCATTTCAAATCGCTGCCAAAGACTTCCATCTATAGGATCGTCAATACGAGCCCTCGTGTGCGCCCACCCTGCAGTTCCCATGTCAATAAGCAACTGCTTCTGGATTTTCACTCTCAAAAAAAAAAAAAAGAAATCAAGACCAGTCGGCCAGGGAGAAGATCAATAGAAGTATTGTTGGTCTTAGGATGGCTTGTCTTTCCAGGAAGTTACTGCTGCTGCAGGGGTCTGATCAATGACACTGTCAAAGAGACTGACAGAGACCGAGTCATTCATTCAGCAGAGAGGGGGTGGGGTGGGGGTGGGGGGCGGGTGTCTGGAGCAGGAAGCAGAGAGGGAGAGAGGGAGATCTGCAGGGAGGAATGTAAAGAAAGAAAATGGAGGGGAGAGTTTTTATAGAAAAAGGCTGTGATAGAGATCCACAATCACAGCGAAAAGGAGAATCCTGATTATCTTATGACTCTGCTTCATAGATGTTCAAGAACAATTATTTCAGTGCTTTAACCAAGTAAATCACAAAACCAAACTGGTTCCAGCAAACCGCCTTTATCATGTCAAATATCTCATTTTACAATTTCAACAAACGTCTGAAAACCATGGCCACATTTCAGGAGATATTGAATGTGAATATTTTAACTTTATTGGCCATTTGTTTTAATCAATACTAATCTGAATATGTAGTATCAAAACTAAAATTCTTACAAAAGTTCTTCAAGCATACAGTTCACATGAACATTTATATCTGTTGTACTTTTGGTGGGAACCACAGAAAGAGCAGAACAGAGAAGAGTGGCAGGAAGTGAAAGACTTGAAAAAGAAATGAGTGTGAGAGAGAACCTGAAAAGTCAAACACGGCTTTTTCTCTAATCACCTGCTTCTCTCTTACAACTGAAATACAATTACTCTTCAAAAAAAAAGAAGAACATTTTAACGTCTTCATAATGTGCACATTATTGTTTGTGCATTTCTGTGAACGCACATAAAAATGCAGGTGCTCACACACACATACAGGATGTGATGTGTCAGAGGGGATGTTGTTAGAGGATTTGTATTTTCTGACTCACAAAGGGAATTTCCCGCTTTGTGCTGTCGCAACTCTTATCAAGCGCCCAGAGACATGAAGACAGATGAAAGGAGAGAGAGGAAAGGAAGTGTGCTATCACATCAAGTGACAATTTAACGCAGGTCACATGCAACGTTGTGACCTGCATTGGGCACAAAATAAGGCAAATGAGAGACAACCGCGCGTACATCTGCCTTCTGCCTCCCCGAGTTGTGACTGCGTGTGAATGAATCCGTAAGCCGCGTGACCTGCCGCTGTGGAAGTGGAAGCTCAGCGGGGTGAATCTGTAGCCGGTCTGAGAGGAGACATTTGAATTTCATGCTATCACCACGAGAAGGAAATATAGTGTGGGTTGGTTTTTAAATGTCTGCAAACATGTAGAGACAGACAGTGGCTTTTTCCCCACCAACTCCTAAGTTAATTTGAGGTGGGCTTGAGGGGAAATTTACAGTAAATGGGGGTTGTTTGGGTAGGGAGAGAGAGAGAGAGAGGGAGGAAGGGGCGTAATGTTAGTACTTTAACTTCCTGTTTTTCTTTCTTGTGGTTTTGCTTGGGTTAATGTATGGTTATCTAAGGCCTCACTGCTCATCTCATGGACTGATGAACATCCGGATGTACATATATTTGAATTAAAAAAACAACATATTAATGTTATAAAATGTATGGGTTTTCAACAGTTGGGTTCAGATGAATCAATGGTTTTACTGACTCACCCATAAAAGGACAGAGTGTTTGTGTTCACAGTGTCAATAGTTCTTTCTGAACTTTGCATTTTGGCACCCCATTAAAGTGTGCCAAACAGCTACTCTTGCTGCAGCGAACCAATAGATTGTCTGTCAGTCTATCGTTTGATCACTTTAATACTGAACACAGCTTTTAAGTGTCATGATTCCTCAAGCAGGTTTTGCCATAACAAGGGGCATCTTATAAAGTTTATTTCCAATGTACACTGGAGGTAATGCTATCCTCCATCCTAAGTATGTGTACCAGGTCTCTGTGTCCCGATTTTGGATTTTTACCATTTTATCCCCAACCCCTCCCATTTAAACAGGATGTACACTGAGAGACGTGGATGGTGGAGCGGTACTCACGCTGACTTTGAAGGCCTGGACAGTGTTGTCCAGCAGCAGTACGTTGCACACAACCTGTGTGTGCTGCCTGTCTCGCTCCAGCTCCGTCGCCCGGACATTGTAGGATCTGCCAGCAGGCAAGCGGAAGCGCGCGCTCATCACGCTCCTACCAGGGTCTGTGACAAAGACACAACACAGGAGGAGAAGCCAGTGAGAAAAGCAAAAGGTGAAGCTGAAAAAACAAAGTCATCATTAGGTTGATGTGACATCTGGCAACATTTTCACCTGTAAAGTTTACATGCTGCATCCGTATTTGCAAACGCATAGTCACACCCATACATTGCACTGTATATATCCATTTGCACTTTTATACTTTAAATGTGTGTCCTATATCTTTTAGATTGTGTTTTTATTTTTATTTAAATGGCACTGTGGTTGGAGAGAAACACAACTTCAATCCTCTGTATATCATTGTAGATCGTATATCATGTAGAGCAGTATTGACAAATTAAGCTGACTTTGACTATATAACCTATAGGACACCAAAAACCCCATTTCTGTTTACCAAGAACACAGTTAGTCAATGATGTACTTTTCTCTCAACTGTGTTAGTGAAGGCAGCCACACAGCAAGGCAAGTCTGCACAAGCACAGTGAAGACGCAAGGAGCGACTGCTTCATAAGAAAAGAATGTCAATGAGAAGGCAAGTAGCAGATTCCCGACCAGGGGATGTGCAGCCTATACAGCAGCCCAGCACTAAATCACTCACAAGGTGCTATAAAATGAGGAAAAGGTCACTTAGCAAAAGAGCTTCACATGTTTGCCACTCTATTCTTCAGTGGGAGGGAATCTTGTGCAACCAACAACCTGATCCTTTCGCCTACTTTTCGTTACATCTACCTACAATCACTGTAATCATCACTATTTTTTCACAACTAATATTCAAATTAGTATTTTTAACTGCGTCATTTCATCACAAATGTGCCTGGCTGGGGAAGTCTCGTGATTGGCTGGTGAATGTGCAGCGCAAAAACAGTGTCCGCTGGTGCCATGTCTGTCGATCAGTGGGAATAAATAACAATAATTCAATTATTTCCTTTTAGAGCAAACCAAAGCCCCTTATAACTGAAGTCATGTCTGACTGCTTTCCTTTGTCTCCCTACATGGCACACCAAATGAATAACGGCACACACACATGCATAAAAATGCATATAAAATACATACACACTGCTATTCAATCTGTTAGACCATGTGTTTGCACTGAGAGTTTCAAAGTCAGTTCAGCTTGTTTCTGTGTAGCCGAAGCAGTATTTCCTTTTTTTTTAAAATATATATATTTTCTTAGGCAACATACGGTATGCCATTGCTGAGGGTTTTGTTTTGTGCACATCCTGTCCGCCTCCTGCTTTTTTCTCTTTTTTTTTATTCTTAGGTGATCTACCATGACAGAAGACATAATAACTCCACAAGGGTCATGACCCCGTCATCAAGAGCTGCTGTATTTGTAGCGATGGCTCTGTGTGAGCACATTTGTGCGTATATTGTATATATGGAGGGCTCCCTGCGTGTCTGAGCGACTTGTCACTATATATCAGCGCAAACGCTATGACCATGGGCAGATGGCGTGCACACTGTGCAAAGAATCTATTGGTGAGGCCACCTACAGCAGCCACAACAGTCCTGTCACCTCCAGCCATTCATGCTACTCTCAAACATATGTGATTATTATAAAAGTGGTTTCACTCTTCATTGTGGAAAATGTACTACACACGGCATCTTAAACATGTCATTTTCACTCAACACAGTACGAAGAGGGAATCTGCTCACAGAGTACACAGACTGTCATCATTGTAAAAGAGCAATATTGCTGACATAAGTGCATCTTTTAGAATGTATCTGTAGGATCAACGCTCATTAACATTACGACATGTGATACATCTGCTATTTTTTTTTATCTGCAATACAATCACCTCCAAGTAACTACATCATTTATCAGCAAGTGTATTGTGAAAAAGCTTGGTTAATAGTCTGTTGACCACTGCAGAAATACGTATGAATAACAATTTAAAAATGGCTTTGATAAAGGACATTTTAAACCTGACACAACCAGCAAACCAGGGGACCTGAGCAAAGCGTTCACCTGGACTTAACAGATGTTGGAGCTTTGGTCAAATAAAATAAATAAAAGAGCTAGCCTACTTTAAAAAAAAAAGTCTTATGAAGTCAGATGTGGATAACAAGCTACAGGGTGCTCAAGTCCACACTCAGTTTTTGGTGTAGTTCTCGCATGCAAGTTATGAATTGACAATGACTCCAATCAATTAGAGTGCACCATACAGATGGCTTTTCATTTCATGTCAACTACTATTACAGAGATGTGCTACAAGTTTGTGCATGATATGGCCAAACTCCAACTGCCAGTTCTATTAGTGCATACTTTGAATTGTGCTTTCCAGGTTAATTATTGAATTCTGAAGGAGGCAGGCCATTAAAACAGCAAAATAAAATGACAAAAATGACTGAAAAAAATAAATGAATTAATAACATGCCAAAAAATACAAACAATGTTGATGGACTGGCTATGGATTACCAATACATGTGTCCAACTGCCCAATCCACTTCATCTTAGCAAAAGTCACTGGGAAATAGATAGGGAAATCTAATTCACTAATTAACATGTTATGCAGTTTGAAAACAGAAATGTGTGGTCATCACTGTGAGGTTACTTTGCAACCAGCAGAGACTCCACAAAGTCACTCCTAAACCAAGCTAACCATCTCCTGGCTTGAGCCTCTTGCTTCACATCTGATATGAAAGAGGTAAGAAACTCTCTAACATTTGACAATATTAAGAAAATTCCAAAGCTATTGATTTTAAAAACAGTTTGACATATCTGCAGTGACTTGTTCAATGTTTTGCTGTTGTTTTTTTTGCTTCTCACTGCAGCTGCCGGGAAAAGGCATGTCTGAGATCTTCTGAAAAGGCTTTTTAATAAACAGAGTTTCTCTTGTTCCTCTGACATCTGAATGACACCACATTTCACGTCTATGGCACAGCTAATACTGTCAGAAAATGAATAACATACACATTTCACCGACCACATCTCTTATCAGTGCTAGCTAAATGGGACACCACTGCTGTACCACACTGAAAGAAATATTAGCCTAGCACCCACAACATATTTTTTTATAGAGTACTTTGGGTTAGATCTTAACTTGTGAAAAACAGTGACAGTTTAATGTCTTCTGTGACAAGAAAAATCCGCACTGATGATGTCACCAGGGCGACTGCATTTTAGAGTTTGAAGAATTACTGGAATTAATGGGAAGTTTGCATAATTTATTTGTGTTAGAGAAATGTTAACCCACTTCGAGTGAAATTAAAACTGCCACCTCCGACTAACGTCAGTCGGAATACTCATGATACTGGTTCGAAAATATAGAGTTAACCTTCACAGGAAAATAGCAGAGGCGTTCCCTCACACTGCATATTTTAAAAATGTGGCCAATTGTTTATGTTGTCATTTCGTGACTAATGATATCCATCAGTGTCTGTGTGATTCAGCTCAGCAGATGACACTGCTTGCCACCTCTACGTACAATTTCCTGTGTGTAACAAACTGGTGAGGGTAGAGTTTGTAAGAAGTGGGCGTTTACCGGTGAGGGAGGTGCTCGAACGCAGACAGACACGCAAATTGAGTGCCGGGCCCTTTGGCTGACAGTTAACAGGTGATATCCAACGGGGGCGTAAAAGCTGGTCATACTGTAGCTTGTGATGGGATGGTGAAATTAAACCAAAAAACAACGCACATCCATAAGTGCAGGCGCACGGTCGCAGTAATGCATGCGAGCGCACAACCGCACAGTGCAAATGTGTGCAGCGACGCGTGCACGCCGATGCCAGCCAGCCTGCCTGGGAAACGGAGCGGATGGACCAGCGAGATGAGCAGAGAGAGGTATGCGGGGAGGAAGCCATGCAGAAGGAAGGAGGGACTGAGGGACGCCCTCCTATCGCTGGCTCAGACTGAGAGCGAGATGTGGATCGCACAGATGATGAGCCCCGACACACAGACGCTCTCCGCAGGCTGCATCGCCTTCCCCTGTCCTAACATTTATATCTGCCATCCAGCTGAAGACACTCTAAAGACCACAGAGGAGCACAGCACCGATCATCTCTGTAGTAAACAACCATTCACACGCAGTGGAACTGAATTTACGCACCTCACTTACTTTGTACTTGTTTTTCACATTTTCATATAAAGTACATTATTTTTGTTGTACTTTACAGATTCTAATCATTCCGGTTCTTTTGATACTGCATTCTATGTTGTTCCATTGTACCATTTTTTTATTATTCTATTGCTTTCTACTCTCATTGTTCTATAATTTTCTGCTCTGCTGTGTTCTTTTCAGTTTTGCTCTGCTGAGCTGGACAGGACGGCCACACTCCCCTGAGAGAACCCTCCGGAACTCCGGAAGCACGCTACCATTATTGCTTCCTGCAGTCAGCAGAGCTTACAAACAGGCAGGAGCGTGTGTGTGTGTGTGTGTGTGTGTGTGTGTGTGTGTATGTGTATGAGGGCTCTTGACCCAAAAGCTTCCCTCACTGGTGGGCTCCTCTGGCTCTCGCAGCTTATTGCAAACACAGACGGTCCTGCAGCCTTCCTGTCTGCGCGCTGGGATACACGCCCTTCTTATAAACACACCTACTGCAACGCATAAACATGCACAACACGCACTCGCACACACATGCACGAGCGGTGAGAAAAAAGTCATCTTGCATCAATACACACAACACACAAAAAGAGAAGTACAACAATACAACTTACTCCCAACTACTGACCAATGATTCTCCTCACATCTCTCATTTGCACTTAGAAAATAAAAGTCTTCAAAGGAAGAGTTGAACAATAGACACCACAGCCATCCCCAGTTCAAATACGGGCCTACTACTGAACTTTATTTGCCCCAATCTTTTCTATTTATACGCGTAATTTCTTCAAAAGAAACTCCAAAGACGTTGTGGCGTGTATATAGATTTTTTTCTGTCCCTTTGTGTTCCTTTAGAACAATTGAAATAATAGGCGAGCATTTAGGAATCCCAAAGGAACTGTACATCACTGCTCCAGTGTTTCATAAAGCGTAAACTAGGCCACAGACAAACAGGTGGTCAATTACAGATGTGTGCCACTATGTGTGTGCGTGTGTGTGAAAGAGAAAGCGAGAGAGAGAGAGAGAGAGAGATTGCAGATAGCTTGCAAATGCTGTGAGCTTTCATAATAAATGACTGGAAGAAAACTACTTAAAATCCCTCATAGATCTTTTTTCTCATTCAGTGTACGATGTTTAAATAGCAACGGAGGAATGAAACATGCACTCTAAATGGAGGGCTCCGTGATGACACGCGTCTAAAACCTGCTGTGACCCAGTGTGATGCTGTAGTTGGCCTCATAAAGGAAGAGGTATACTTGGTATTACGCTTTACAAGTCCAAGGTCTGCTCTCAGCCTCAAAGAAAGAAAGAAAAAAAAAAAGACTTCCTGTTCCGAGTATTTCTTTCCATTGTGCCCCCACAGCAAACTCATCTCTCCTGTATCAGTCTCTGAACACCTACAACCCTCCGTGATTCACCTTTACCAACCCCCTCCTTCCCAGTCAGCATCACAAATTCTCCTCCTTTTTCTCTCCATCCACCCTTCACCCTCCAGTGCCCATGTCCAAACCACCCACATGATCTCTTTACTTCCACTTACTTTATGTAGGGCAACAACAATGGCAGACAGAGTTGTTTAGCATGTGTGTGTGCACATGTGTGTGTGTGAAACTGATGGATTTAAACAAAGCATTTAACATGTGTCTCTGTGGGGGAGGTGAGGTGCCAGGGAAGTTGTAGCTTTAGGAATGTGGGCAGTGACTGACCTTTGACCTCCTTTACGGGTAGCCATATGTGGCCCTGGCTAATGGTAAAGTCATATAGTGCTGCGTGTAATCTGACTGCTACAGTATATTCTCCTTTAACAGACCCAATCAGTGATTTCCAAGAAATGTGTCATCCTTCAGAGTAGAAAGACTCTCATCTTTTGTCACACAATTATCCCTTTAAAATCTGATTTTGGTTCAAACTGTTGTAAACATTTAACTAGACTAAGCACTGCTAATATAGTTAGTTGCCTTGAGAGTAAATACTGACTTTTTTTTTTTCAAAAGCTAAAAACAAACAATAATTTCTTGATGGTTACGCATGAAAAAAGAAAAATACAACCTGACGCATTAGGACTCTGCAGCAGGACAACCTGCAGTTCACGTATCAACACATGAGCCAAAAGATGAGAGACAACTGAGTCAGAGCCTCACAGTGTGTTTGTACGAGTTCAGGCTCTCTATAACAGTGCATTCATTTTGTTATCATTCATGCAAATATACGCCTCGGTAAGCCACTGTAAGTATTTATCTAAAAAAGAAACATTAGCATTAGTTATTATACCATAAATGTTTTCTGTAATCATTCATGACATACTTCCTGGGTAAAATCTGACCTGCAGTTATTATTATAACGCATGTTGTGTGTCCACTTCCAATAAACTAAAGCAAATGCACAATCATTAGGCTACATGAGGCAAATGTGCTGTGTGCATGCATGTGTTCGCCCAACCTAGACTGAATTCATCAGCCCCCACATCAAACTCCTTAACTCCAATGTTTAATTTTAAATATAGCGAAATATGCAATGCCAAAAAAAAGTACACTGTCCCAAGCTATGGGCCCAGGAACTCCTGTAATATTGTGTGCCAAATGCCAAATGGACTTTTGTTTCATCTATATTTTATTCTTATTTAGCATTGTGAAAGCAGACATGCATGATGAGGCAGGCAGCAGGTGCAATTCTTATCAAATGGCACGCTTTTATGCTACAGCACACAGACCTTATATAGAAATAGAATGTCATGAGCTCCTTTGGAAAGGAGGAAACTTAGTACCTTTTCCTAATTTATACAACTTGGTTTAACGCACCTCATCTGTTTATTCATTCTGCCTACATGGAGAAAAACACAAAAAGCACTAACTTTCCCCACTGTTATCATCCGACGACACCGTAGGAGCTACAGGTTTGAACAGCAACCCACAACATCTTTCTAGTTAGCGTCTGTAGGACCTGAAGTTACTGGATCGGAAGGAAGTTGCTCTGTGCAGTCACAGGCAGCTGCTTTCACAGAGCAGCAAAAAAAAATTGATTTCTGGTAATAGCATAACATTAGCCACTGACCAAGGTCACTAGTAGGCAGATCAATTATTAATTATTGAGAACAATTTAATTTTGATTGTTTCTCTTTAACCAGCACAAGCTTCTCTCGCTGTTGTGACACCGGTAACATCACAACTCAGTGAGTGACATACAGAGAGAAAAAAATATTTCACCCATTTGTTTTGATAGGGTTAGGGGGTCAATGTTGATATTCAGCCAGCCAAAAATAATTCAGTCTTTGTGAAACACTTGTTTGTAACTGTTTATGGTAAAAAGAAAAAAAAGAAAAATGACACATTTGTTCTGCTTTGCACTAAATGTGTAAAATGAAAGTTACACAATTGAATGCACTAATGGTAGAAATCAAGTGACTGGACCAATCAGGTCAATGTTAGGGGTAGAGGCAATATGAAAACATATCACTATGCTATTTCAGAGATTTTAACTTTTTTATCATGTTTTTAAAAAAAAAAAGAAGAAGAAAAATGTTAAGTCACATATCAAGGTAAACACAAGGTTTGTCCATGGCTTCTTATCCTAAAATATTAAATCTACCCATTTGATTACCGTAATATCATCAGTGCACTCCTGCTTCTTTATAGTGCACTTCTGACTGCAGACAAAGCACAGGAGGAGCTAATGTCATTACCTGTGGCTCTGGCCCTGCAATTACTGCAGTGCAATGCACAATTATGTTATTACTTACACCTGTGTATCCCTAGGAAAAATGTCTGCTGCTGTGTTAAAAGTCACAACCAGTCACCAGAGATGCAAGAGAACTGCCTCAGTATAAATAGTAAAGCTGACAATCTTGACCAAATCCACCCAGTGCCAACGAGTGTCTGAGCAACGTGAGAGAAACCCTGCTGGAGGTTGGTTTTTTTCTCCTCTCTCCGTTCTCGCTTTTCCCTCTTCTCCTCCTCCTGTCTTTAATTGTCAGTATGGCCTGTGAGTCCATTATGCAAATTACAGTCATCAGTGCCAAGGAGCAGCCATTTACTCTCTCAAATACACACAAACAAACACAGAGCCATTTATAAAAGCCAACACCTGTCACTGAGATTCCTGCTGAATCAAAGATAGGCCTTTGCAGCAGTCTCTCTTTTCTTTGCTCGTTCTATACCATGTCCTCGAGATGTATCGCGCCTATACCATCATAATGTCCTCATTATAAAATCATTCAATCAACAGTCCTGCTTCCTGCTCTCACCCCAATACCCTCAATGTTATACTCCCCACTACAACCTAATGCGCTATGCTTTACAGAACGGTTCTCCCTTTTTTTTCTTTCTTTGGTTGTTCCCTTCACTCCTGTTTCCCCCTCTTGACTTTGCCAAATCGCATTGCCTGTTGCTGCAAATGTAATGCATGCATTGCACACACAGGGATGTTTCCTCCTGCACTCCAACTACTTAATACAGTGTATTAATCAGTGACTTCCACAGACACGCTGGATTTAAAACCGTAACACCCTGGTAACTGCAATTACTCAGCCAGGATTAGGCATAGGGCCGGTATGAGAGTCTGACACTGTGACAACTTTGTACAAAAATATCCCGGTCTCATGACACCACGGTGTTGCCATTACAGCTGCTAAACATAATCAAACATAGAAAATAATGCTATAATAATGATTCTGCTTCTTCTGCGTGTACAGTTTGAACACAACCTGTTCACATTTAAACCGGTTGTGTAGTGTAGTGTAGTGTAGGTGTAGCATGGTTTCATTGCACATATTTACAGTAACTACAGGCTTGGTTCACATCAATTCAGGTAGGTGTAGTGCTGACATACACATACAGCTGGATCAGAGAGATTCAGCAGACTAGATGCATAGCTGGTGAAGAATGCTCTTTTTTTGCTTGTTTTTCAAATTGATTCAAAACAAATGGGCCTGATATAACACAATAATGCAGATTCATGTAAAAAAAAAAAACAGAGGAGCTACAGAGGAGCTGGTTGGAGTTGCTTAACGTCCAACCATTTGGCCTCTGGCCGGCGCTGAGGGAGATCCCTGGTCTTGCATGTCAGGTGACCGTCCTCCTCCAAGCCGCGGCCGTCTCTGTTTATTCAGAGCCAAAAAATAAAAATTCCCATACAGCCAGCTTCGTCTGTATTTGGTGGAGGGGAAGTTCGGAGGTTCACCTCTCTTTCTGCCATCATAAACACAGGTTGCTTGTACACAGCTGACAGCTCGCGCCGGGAAAAGAGGGGGGGGGGGGGGGGTTGTGTCACTCTACACCGCACACAAGCCCATGGATTCCTGTACTTTCGGTCTTTGACGAGTTGTTATAACTTGAGGGAGGAGACAGCTCATACCGCAGGAATGGTATGATGGAACGTATTAGTGGTTTTAAAACCTTGATTGTTTCGAACCGTGATCTACCTTGAAACCGGTAACCAGGATACCAGACATTTCCTGTCACGTGACAGAAGTTACACATATTGTGGTGCTCAATCCACAACTTCTGCAATGTTTAAATCTATGGCAAGAAAACATCTCAGTTCACACAGAAACTCCCTTACAAACACACACAAGCAGCATTGTTTTTTCTGGTGTAAGCTAATGGTTTGAATTTACATATAGCACAGAGGTCACGGTGGTGGTGGCTGTCGAGCAGTGCTGGAGGAAGTTCACATTTTTAGGTCTCCTGCTTTCACACTTAAACGCTGCAAGTAACGACTTGCTGCTGCTCCACAAATACGTTAACATCCAACTATTCCATTTTTCAATTATTCATCCCCGGCAGTCAAGTTGTTCTGTGGAACAAACAGTTCAAGAATCATTCAACAGTTGAATCACTGACACAAACATTAGACAAAAAGGCACACGGCCGGGTCAATCATTGATTTAACTGGCAAGCAGCAACTAATGTGTATTCATTTCTCTGAATCATCCCAAAAAGCTTTCATCTACCAAACAGGTATGAATTGTGTAACCATCTCCGTGCTGCACTGTGCAGGTGACAGGATACTCTGGAGATTTGTTTCCTGCTGAGCTTTTACAGCTTCATTCAATGCAAAGGGATCCTTAATAACACAACTTTGGTAAACCAAATGTCAACACAGTCTGAATGGGCGAATGAATTGGAGAAGGATATAGTATAGGCTTGTGACTGGCCAGTGATAAATCTACCATCTATGAATCTATTTAATGTGGGATTTGAAATGAAAACTAAACTGACCAACACAGAATGAAGTGACAACGCTGCCTCATTTTTTTTAAAAACCAAGAGGGCCTCTAGTTTACATGTACACATAATAAACACACAGGACAACATTCCCAGCCGGCGCGCACACAGAAAGCAGAGAAACAGAGATGCTGGTTTGATTAAAGCAGCACATTCCCCTGATTTTTTCCTTTCCTGCTGACACTGGCACCTTTGAATGTTACCGGGGGTCATGTTCTGAGAACGCTGCAAATTTCCACCCGCATCCACCTCAGCCCTGCACATTCCTGCCCCACCGGCAGGGAGGCCAGGTGTTTTGTACCAAGCGCACAAAAGGTTAGGGAGGCATAAGCAGCTCAGCTACGGGGGTGAGGACAGACACACTTGCACCTGATAGGAGCAGTAATCTATTTAGCTACACCTATTGAAGAGAAACTGAAGCTCATGTCTCAGGCTTTTTATCTGAATTTCATGCAGAATTTAAAATGATCATTTTCTATCATCTAGTCTTTTGTCTTCTTTAGCGAGAGGATTTTAAACAGTGACAACATCTGACATTTGCCCATTTTTCTACGGTCAGACGTACAGTTGTGCTTTCACATGTCGCTTCTCTATGCAGCTCTGTAATTATTCTCATTTAGCCTGTAGGATCAATAAACAGTAAGTTAATCAGTCTCTCTTCATTAGGATGTAAAAGCTCCCATGATGCCATATACAGCTGAGGCAGCTGAGGCAGCTTCAGCGTTGACAGTGCCAACAAGCTCACACAGGTCTCACAGTGGAAGAATCCAATTGCCATGTCGTGTTTTAAAGGGATACGTCACCCAAAATCAATAATTCACCAATTTTCTACTCACCGTCATGCCAAGGAAGGGTTTGGAAAACTTTTGGAATTATCAAAACGCTTTTGGAGTTCCAGGGGGGGGGGGGGGTCCGGCTGGCAACGGCAATTGATTTTGGGAGAAGTATCCCTTTAAGTATTCAACACAATATTCTACTTTATCACTCAGTGACAGTGAGGGCGAGGCAATATCGAAGACCGAATCGTTTCGGCGTCACAAGGGACAGCCCATCTAATAAGTGATTATTATTATTATTACTACTTTGATCAGCTGCCGTTCAATATCAGCCAAAAAAATGCATGCATGATCGGTGCACCAGCAGCAAATGAAATGTGTCGCCATGTGGAACTTTTACAAAGACTGATATTTGTTATCTACCATGCATGCCAAAAAGTATCAGTATCAGCCATGAATCGGCTTATCTCACTCAAAGGGTTGGTATCTGCGGCAAAAAAAAAAAAAATACATGATTGCAGCATCTCTACTCTACACTGTTTTTTTTTTCTGAACGTAAATGACGAGAGGTACAGGGTCAGATACTCACACAACACAGGCACGGACAAGTTCAAAATACATACACTCAAAATTAATGCTTGGCTTCGGTAAAGCCAATGTAACAAAATCTGTCAGACAGAGGGGATTGCATGTGACAAAGACATGATGACTACATGATTCATTTAATCCCCCTGCACCCTCAGAATGACCCTGTATTCCTATTCTTAAAAGCTATAACTGTTGAGACGATGATGACGACTCAAACACCAATCAGAACTCAAAAACCAATCAGAGCTTTTCTCATTTAAGTTCTGTCGTTACCCGTCTCCCCCACATGACCAAAGCCTGTTTCTAAGAAGCCTTGGATATTCTGTTCCTGCTCTTTGCTGAGAACTCGAGGCACACTGAGACTGACATCTGAAATGAGAGAAAGGCAGCATGGTAGTTGAGGAAAGAGTACTAGGAAAGGGCTTTTGTCATCAGCGTCATCTTTTTAGAAGCAATACAACAGTCAATTTTCTTGGAAACTCTTTTCAAAAATGTGTTCATACCAATGCCGGAAGGTCACGTGTTCAGGGTTTCTGATAAGAGGCCGTCTAATACGCCAGTATTTTTCTTCATATTCAACAATGACCTTTCAAGGTCCAAGTATAATCCAGTGTGATCTGCAGGCTTGTTTGCATTACAGTTATTCAATAATGAGTAGGAAATGGAATTACACAAAAGAAAAAAAATACACATAAGCCCCTACTAGTGGCTTGGGAGGTGGGCCCACATATTCAGTGTGAAGAGGCTCTGCAGTGTTTTTGCTGATATGGTGGCGTTTCTCTCCTCTCCTCTGCCTCCTGTTTCTTTGTGTGTATCTTATCAGCTATCTGGCAACAGTGGCGAGGATGCAAGCAGCTCTGCGGCTGATGGAGGTGAAGCTAGGCCTGAAGCTAACAGCCCCGCCCGAAGAAGCCTTCCTACGGGACACGCTGCTTCAATGCACTTTCAAGGATGCAACTTCATGGTTCCTACAGCTGGCTTTAACACTTCTTATTTCTTTGTTCTTGATTAGAATTTCTCTCTCTCTCTCTCTCTCTCTCTCTCTCTCTCTCTCTCTCTCTCTCTCTCTCTCTCTCTCTCTCTCTCTCTCTCTCTCTCTCTCTCTCTCTCTCTCTCTCTCTCTCTCTCTCTCTCTCTCTCTCTCTCTCTCTCTCTCTCTCTCTCTCTCTCTCTCTCTCTCTCTCTCTCTCTCTCTCTCTCTCTCTCTCTCTCACACACACAATTTTAACAGCTTTTTTGCATTTGGTGTTTTTTTTGGTCACATTTACTTTATTTAGAGCAGCATGCTTGAACTGTATATTGTGTCATTTGAAGCGTCCTAGTTCCTGCGGGTGTGAACAAATTGGAAGTGTGATTTTTACATCTTTGGGTGGCAAGATACAGTGACAACTAAGTGACAGGGGATGTGGCTAGCAGTATCATGAATGCTCAAAACCATGCCCTTATAAACTGCACACTCTTCAACTACTACTACCCTGCTGCAGAACAGGCTATTCCAAGCAGCAGAGGCGATTCGAGAGAAGCTGGCGATTGAATAGCTTTTTTTTTCTAGTTCACATAACAAAAAGAAAACATGTGAGTGGGTGAGGCGTAAGTGGATGTCTCTGTACCACAGGTTGTATGAAGAGGTGAGGATGAAGAGATAGAGGTGTGTGGAACACATTGTGGTCGGTAAACAGGGCCAAAACAGGAAAGCGTGGGACCACCTGACAGTCTCTTCATGCTTCTTACAATGTTTCCACACTGTAGAAAATAAGGTTAGCTGCTGGTGAAAAAAACACTGAGGCAGCACTTTCTCCCTTCATTCTTTTTTTCCGCTTGTGCTGATGTATGGAGGCAGAAATTCGAGGCAGGATTAATCTACTTAAAAAGGCTTCGTGCAAAAAAAAAAAATACAGAGGTGCATGCTTCTGTGTTTTACGCGAACAGCTAATACAAAATCTCGCAGCATGAGGCTTAAGTGAAGTTCTTTTTTTTTTTTCTCCTACTAGCGTCAGTTAGCTTAGTGTACCGTCAACATCCTGTCACTGGCAAAGCTTTGATACAGATGCAGGGCAGTATAGCAACGATTACGTTTATCAAAACATACCAGAATGTGAAAGCACCGTATTTTCAAAAGCAGTGGCCTCTGATCAGCTGGAACAATTCAAACCAGTGCATTTTCATTTTAGACATTAGCTATTTTGGGATGAGTACATGCATTCTGCTTTATCAAAAATGCAAGTTAAATGTTTGCCGTAGAGCTGAATTAATCATGTAGCTTCATGAGGTTACATATGTAGGCCAGTGCAGGTTATGCATTTGAGGTAGCGTTACTATGCAGATGGCATTTCCTCCGCAGCACTGGCCTGATATACCACAGCCTCAAACCAGGTTTCACAAACGTGGGTAGCCTGCTCTGCATTAATCTGATCTGACGAAAGGAGATTAGTGCAACCCCAGAACTATGTGAGGGCTTAAATGAACCAATGAAATAATGATGTTATTATATAAAAGTATAAATGTCAAGAAAATTAATTATGGACTCAAAGACACCATGCACAGATGGGTAATGATTCGGCATGGCTTTATATAACTTTTGATGTAATGTGTGAATGAAGTCTAACCTTTTATTCTTATGTTTATGTCTGTCATTCGTTTTCTGATTCCTCTCAGCAAAAATATGCAAACCACACAAAATCTTAAAGGGATAGTTCAACATTTTGGCAAATTGGCCCATTGCCATAATCCCTATAGTTTTGTTACCTTTAATTGTCGGTGCAAGCTATTTTTAGAATGGCGGAGCAGAGCCGCGAGCTGCTCAGAGCTACACTACGGAGGCTAATGGAATTTCTTGGTTTCCCTCATCAAACTCATCAAATACACAATCCAACAACTCCAAAACACTCTTGTGGCCAAGTTGTGACCTGCACATTCACCACGAGACAATAACGGAACGTTATGAGACAGAGTTGTTTTCGAGGTAAATTCATGCAAAACCGCTGATGCGCATTCTCGTCTGGGGCAGTTTTTCTGCAAGGAGACTCTCTGCATTTGCTTCGAAAACAACTCTGTCTCGTAAGATTCCGTTATTATCTCATAGCGTGGTGAATGTGCAGGTCACAACTTGTCACCCAGAGCGTTTTGGAGTTGTTGGATTGTGTATTTGATGAGTTTGATGAGGGAAACCAAGAAATCCCATGAGCCTCCGTAGCGTAGCTCTGAGCAGCTCGCGGCTCTGCTCCGCCATTCTAAAAATAGCTTGCACCGACAATTAAAGGTAACAAACCTACTCCTAAAACTATAGGGATTATGGCAATGGGCCAATTTGTCAAAATGTTGAACTATAGCTTTAAAATATCATGAGTTCAGTCATTAGGTCATAATTATTTGAACTTTAAAAGTCCTACAACATCACATTCGTTTCCAAGCTGTACAACTCAGTTGCTGTTTTTGGAGTGAGGGCTTGATTGTTTTGTCACACTGATGTGGCTATGACAATTTATCTGCTCCTCTACAAGTCAATACTGCAGTTCAGTGAAACAACCCCTGGGCAAGATGAGGAGTAAATCAGTAGGCTAAGTATGTTTCCAACTGTAGCATCTGAAACTGGCTGTCAAATTGCCTGAGGACCTAACCTGCTCTAACAAACTATAAACCACGGTGTTGGCTTAGTCAGTGTTAATCTGTTGCCAGGTTGATGTTTGCGCAAAACGTGCTAATATGGGCACAGATTCACAGTCCTATAATTAATGTGTCTTAGATTTAAGTGTCCAAGAAATGTCATGTATTGTCCTCTTCCTAGCAGTGTCCATGCTGGCTCAGAGGCTGATAGAGACAAAGCAGGCAGAGCAGCAGTGAGTCAGCCAGAGCCAGAGCCAGAGCCAGCCCCCTGCCTCATGCTGAAATCAGAGAAACCACAAGAATGTAACAGCTTCTGTTATTATCCCTCCCTGCTGCCTCCCTGCCTGATAGCCTGCCCCAGAAAATAGCAGCAATCCTGCCTGTTTCTCTAACACACACACGCACACACAATCTTGCTCTCATGTTCTTTCTGTTCTCGTTCTCATCACTGAGGCAAACACACAGATTCTCTACGGGTATGACTGTCCATTTTGCTCACTTTGTTTCTGCACACATCGATAGTCTGTGAGCTCACACACTCAGAGGAGTTGACAGTGCAAAGTCACATACTCTGCAATTTGTTTTTCCTGCTGAGATCTGCCACAAACCCACGGCTGTCAGACATACAACCATTTAACTACCTAGCCAGCGGACGCGCAGTAAAACAGATCAATAGATTGAAAGGCCGACAAATTAATAGCACATAGATCACAACTGCTACAAGTCTGTGTAGTTTACACAATTAACACAACGTAAGACTGCATGAGTCCCTATTAACTTACAACAACAATTAGTTATCGGCGCGCTTTTAGATCTAACAAACAATTTGTTGTAAGGTTACCATGCCATGCAACTCTGTGGCCATTTTTTCTTCTCAAAGTCAAAATTATGAAGTCATAAACTTCATATCACGTTTGTTTTTTAAACCTTCATTAAATTTTAAATATTTGGCTCTTCTTCATCCATTGAGGCCTGTTTAGCTGCCTACTGTACAGCTGTTTTTAAGGCCCTTTCTGCCAAGGGAATCTAAATCTAGATCTAGATCTTATAAACATGATGGCGTTGGGCCATTCTAGTCCATTGTCATGTTCTGTAACATTTCTTACTGTTACATGAATCAATCTGTAAAATACCCTCATTAATATGGCACCCTTTTCAACAAATAACCCAGCTCTTTGCAGCTGTTAAATGTAACTTAAGGGAGCAAAAAATGGAGCCTTGATTTATTATGGAAAAAATATTTGCTGGAGGAAAGGATCGTTCCTGTCCTCAGGCTACGACTTAAGAGTTGAGAAGGGTGAGAGCAGTCCCTGACGATGTCAACAAAAGAGTGCGAATGTTTGTGTGAGCTAGTGGTGTTCAGGGTAATCCAAGCTCACGTGGGTGGACACACCCTCCAAAAAAGCATGCCCATCAGCCTTTGAAACCAGATATCTCTACGCATGTTGTCCACCCTTTCTCTCTTGCCCTCTTTGCTGCATCATCTCGCATGCAGTGACGACATGTTCACACATCCACATTCGGCATCCATCTGTTGACTAAAACACAGGAGAGAATTTAGCAAAAGGCGTTGTCTTGAACAAGCTGGTCCTGTAGACCAGCATTCAAGAGTAATAAGGATAAAAATAAAGCAGATGCAGGAGAGGAGGAGGGACAGAAAGCAAGCTTTACAGTGGAGAGACTGAGAGTGGTGTAAAATAAAAACAGCACCACTAATGTCCCCGTGTTTTTCGGCTGCACTGTCTGCTTTTGTTTGAGTTGGATATGGATTCCCTTTGCACTTCCTCCGCAGATCTCCAAGCAAAACAAGCAGCGGATAAAACTAGGTTTTACCATGTAAACTGTTGATCTTCTAGAAATAACCCTGTCAAGTGTCACACAAAAACATGCTGCATACTGAAAAACCAGGCAAGGAACTACAGGTTTAGACACATGAAATAGGCCCCAGGTTTCTGCTTCTGTTTTTTTTTTGTAATTATTATAAAGATGAAACCAAAATGTAACTTTCAGTATGACCAAAACTTCTCATTTAGGGCAATTATCTCAGGGCTGCAAGGTCACCACTTCTCAGTTTTTGGAGCCCACTGTGTCATTGCAAGCAATAAAAAAAACACAGAGACACCTTGGTAGTTCTCATGAGGAGCCAGCAGAATAAGCAAAGCCATCCATTTTTGGCTCTGTCCCGCTGTTCTTAAGCAACTGTGTCCTTTGACCTCCTGGAGTATTCAAAGCTTTTTACGCAGCTGTTTCAAAGGCAGACCTGGGGATCTGAGGCTGACACACACTCGCATGCTGAGCCGCAGGTTGCACGAGGTTAAAATTGGCGCACGGCAATAGGTGCCGTCCTTGCTGAACGCTAGACATTTTGAGGGAAAATGGGATGGGTGGTAGTGAAGGAAGGGACAAGTCGAAACACGCGATGGTGCATAGCTCTTGAGTCAAGAATTAGGAGCCAGCTGTACACACATACCTGAGGTGTACAGGTGGGGGTGGGGCTGCATTGGAAAGGAGTCCTCTTTAACATAGGCTGTATTAAGGTATAGTCATGTATGTGTGTGTACTGTGGTATTGAGAACTGTAGTGTAAATGTATTATTCAGATTATTGATGAGAATGATGATGAGAATGATGATGAGAATGAACTGTTACCAGTGTTTCCCTTTAACTGTTTTATTAGCAGTAGCCCACTGCAGTATTAACAATGACAGCCACAGGATGTTTTTCAAATTTTTCAAATGGGTAAAATCTTGTTTAATTGTAGAGCTTGTGCATTCATTTGCTCAGCTCCTCCTGTGCTCTCACTCACAGTCCAACAGCCAATGAACCAATCAGTCATCATTGGACTAAATTGCCACAACGGTGGTGGACTATGAAAAAAAAAAATCCATTCCATTTTCACTGTTCCTGTTTTGACTCTTCACCGGCATTTAAGGTGCACTGTGTGCTGCATGTGACCAATCACAATATGTGCCCGACTGATATCAATCAGCTCAGGGCGGGTCAGTAAAGGTTGTTTGACATGACATGAAGGAATAAAGCTGTGTAATGGATTTGGCTTTAAAAAAATATTTCCAGTAAAGCACCTCATATGGTGTTGTTCATTATTTAATTAAGCCCATCTCTGGTGCCCTTTCTCGCTCCCACACATTTATCTGATGGCTATCCATCCATCTCATACACAGTGATCATCAATGATCGTTTTAATCCTTTAATGTCTTTATGTTGCGCTCCCTTAATCCAACCTCTGCACAGCCAGCTAGGACTATCTCACAGCCCCTGAACCATAATCTAGCCATCTTTATCTCCTAGCTCTGTTGGTATAATCAGGCCCTGCACTTTTCAGAAACTGGGTTAGAACACACAAGTGACTCATAGGGACAACAAAGGATTTACAATAGATATCTAGAACCACCATTTATGTTACCAAATCTTCATAAACTAAACAAGTGGGGTGAGATGTCAATGTAATGAAACAATTTGAAGTCCTCGCTGAAATTGAACAATTCACCTTGCAAGGGTTAATTGAGTCATTTAAAAACAACGTCTTTTTCATTTCATAACTTGATTCAGACTGAATAGCATCCACCTTTTCCAATTCTTAATCACAATGTCTATATTTTTAGGCTCCTCTGAGAGAGGCCTTAGACAAGAGTGGGGTTTTTTTTGCCCCCAGTGGGACAGAGAGAAGACCACCCCCTCTACTGGGCAGGCCGGATTTGATGACACAGTGTGATGGCGATTGGGAGGAAAACTCCAGAAATACCGTAACTGAAATATCATATTGACTTAAAGCAGAAGTAAGCGATCCGGTCGTTTTGGCTAATTCTGCGTTCCAGGCAGGCTTTTGAAACCGTAAATTACAGCTTCAAGTCACAACTTACGACTTTGTAGCGTTCCAGGCAACCCACTCGTGTTTTTCCGACCTGTTTTACCTGTGAAAGTGCACTATAACGGCCACTCGTAACTTCCGACCCGTGAACTCGTACCAGATCGAACTGGTACGACTTCACAGGTCGAAAAAACACGAGTTACGAGTTGCCTTGAACGCACCATAACAGTCCTCATCCCTACGTCACCACATTCAGGCGCATCCCTTGGCTGCACACACAGCCCTGCATGCCGTTCTCTCTCCTCATTGGATAAAAATTGTAGGATACGAGAAAAGTTTTCTCCTCGGCTCAGAGCAGAGTGACTGGGAGACCCGTGTTTCGGTCCATGTAAGTGATTGCTGTCGGAAGATATAACTATTTAAGACTTATATTAACACAAAAATACCGCTTAGTTCTGCTTTAAGTATTCTGACACTTTGTTATGACACCTGACATTTTATTTAGGTGCGTCTGTTTCTCTTGATCATCTTTCTACATCTTGATCGAGGTCTCCCTTGAGTGAATTCAGTCATTTGGACGTGATTTGGAAAGCCACTTGTCCATCTCTAAAATCGTCTAACAGCTGACGATATATATCAGAGCGCTAGCCAAACCATGTGAGGGAAGGTACGTTCCAGAAGTTTCTTTCATCTCCACACGGGATCTCTGAAGCTCCACTAGAGTGACCATGAGTGTCCTCATCACCTCTTGTACCAAGAAAATGTCTGAATCCTGTTCACCTGGATGTAACAACTGGACTCTAATATGTGTGAGTGTGTGCAGTAAGGGGAGGGTGTGTAATCTGTCTGGCTGGATAACTGCTAATCAAACTACTATGGCTGCGCACTGAGTACACCATTACCATAATATGCAGGTTTTTTTCTGATTAGTTATGCATAATTCAGTTTCACCAATGCCAATGAGAGAGAATAAAAGAGAGAGAGAGAGGGAGAGAGAGAGAGAGAGAGAGAGAGAGAGAGAGAGAGAGAGAGAGAGAGAGAGAGAGAGAGAATTCTCAGGGGAGCTAAAACCACTACAAACTCCACATTAAAATATACAATTGAGTGATATTTGACAGAAAGGCTCCTTACAGCATTCTTATTTAAGCATGAAGAATCACTGTGATATATTATATACAGTGGCTCTCAAACTATGAATAAACATTGTTCCTACTGAAATAAAAAGGGCTTTCTCCCTGCCACAACTGAATCTACCTCCAATCATTTACACCCAATTCACAAGGCCAATGTTATTTTTGTCCCAGTGTTCACAGGCAGAAAATAATCACACGCAAGTCTTCTCCACTACTGTCTGAATGATACTGAGACAACCATGCTGCAAGCCACCCCAGATATATCCATGTTTGATATAGAGCGATTATTCTTTGTAACCAATCAAAATGGGCCACTATTAATAAGGAACTACTTGCTTTCTATTTTGGAAGCGTGGCTCTGTCAAGGCATCTTGGTTCTGTAGCTGTGGTAACTTGTACAGAATAAACACAGCTGTGTTTGGGGCTGGAGAGATGATTTTTAACTGAGGAGTTGTGCCATATCCACCCCGACAGACCTAACTAGATGCCTTTCTGAGAGTAATCTGGCTGGATTTTTATGTGAATGGATGGCTCTTAGGCTGGTTCCCTCCATGACTGCCAGTCAGACCGACTGAAAGACCTGGGGCTCGGCACAATGATGGTGAACTGCGAGTGCTCCAGGCCTGTGCCATGTGAGGCAAATATGCAAATGTATCATAATTATTTTGCCTCTGATTCTAAAAAAACGCCTTATTGGAAGCAATTACCCCTTGTGTAATTACTGATGCAAGAGGCATAACATTCAAGAAATAAATTGGCACACTATCCCAACCAGCTTGGCACCAGACAGGTTGGTGTGCAGCCACTGTAAAATGAAATGGCCAAGCTCTGCCCATCAATGGCTGAGCTTACATCTCTTCCTTGCTGCCGACAGGACTGTGAGTTTTCCAAAGGGTTAGAATGGAATGAGATGACAGCTGGTCCTCTTGGTTAAACATGAACAAGCTGTCTGCAACAATCAACATGGGTCAGGAGGAGCCTGGTGTCGCCCAAAGAAAGAGAAGGATCTTAGGTGGGTAAATACCACACCGGTTAAAATCTTTAATATAGGCATGGGGATAAAATGATCCAGTCAGTAGCACTGGATTGACAGTGAGTGAACCATGACTGAATGTATGGACTGAAAAATAGTTTGGCAGGTTTCTGATGATAGAAGTAAAAGTTCACCAATATCAACTTCATGGCCTACCAATGCAAGATATTCGCAAATGCTAGGAGCTTGATAATGTATCTTACACACAGCACCCAACTATCTAGTCCTCTTACCAACACTTGTCAGTTCACACCAATAACTAAGCCGTCAGCACGACCACTGACAGTGGCAGGGTGTGTCTTTTCAACGTTGACACAAACCAGACATAAGGTGTCACACAAAGATAGAGAAAAAGGGAAGAGTAGAAAACCCAGAGCAAAGAGCTTTGAGAGAGAGAGAGGAGGAAATGTTGGACAGACAATGGGTCAGATAACAGCTAAATCTCAAGTCAGTCATCCACCTGACCGACACACACAATATACACACACATACACTGCTCAACTACCACTCAACATTTGTAGAGAACACAATCTTTAAGCTTACACTGCTCCACACGTTGCCTATACTCCTCGCCCATCCCACAGTGTATACACATCTTTCAACCCTTCAAACAAGCAAGAACAATGGTTGACCTGTGACCACTCTCTGCTATGTGGGCCAGTTTATGATGTTTAATTAGAAGGCATCTTCTCTACTGGTGCAACTGGGGCTGGTCTTAACTGTGTGGAGACGCATCCGCAAAAATGGCACAATGATAAATTGGAGCTGTAAGAGTAAGAGGTCAACGGATGGACATGAATTTTCTTCACCTCCCGGATTCACCCAACGACCAAAGCACTGAAGATGTGTTTAATTGCTGGCTAACTCCAACCCAGTGTATTGCAGGTTTTCAAGCTTTTCCCTACAGCTGAATATAATTAAATAGCAGTAAGGACAACTGGCAAAAATCTTGTCTTCTCTGCTTTTAATAACATCCTCAAGATTATCTAATGAAGGTCTGAGGACCAAAACATTGTTTTCTTAATAAATCTATAGCCTACCACAAGTGAAGACAGTGTGCAAGAGTATTTTCTCTTTCTTTCACCTGCACAGTAGAATTCTGATGATGAATGGTTGAAAATAATGGAAGGGCAAATTACAAGATATGAGTTGAATTTGATCCCACGTTGCCTTGGGGTTTGGTGATACTACCTGACTCCCATGGGATCCCCCCCAGCCCTCTGCTAGCAGGTGAAGTTAATCCCAATTACCTCTGCCACACCTGTGCCCCCTCTGTCACCCTACATCTGTGTTCTCCTCCCTTGGTCCACTCACTTTTTTACTATTTGCTTCCTCTCCCCCATCTCAAACACACACCTCTGTTGTAAACCACAAGGATGGCTGGTTCAGGTGCGCCGCTCAAGTAAAATGGGGCCATTGCCACAGGCAATTTAATCTTCACCAGCTGAGTCCGTCCACTTCTTCAGGTTTAGACGAGGCAAAAGCAAAGAAATGTAGAGCTCAATCCAGGATTCTGTTCAGCACATCATTTATGAATTTATAAAAAGCATCAAATAAAAATGGTCAGGCGAAAGAGAAAAGCTGTCATGCAGCTTTTCTCAGCATTATTCAGTTATGTTTAGGTACCAAAAATTCAGGGGGTCAGTAAAAAAAAAACATTACTAGAAATCATAATATATGACAGAGCGGTGACAACAAATACTATTTTATAAATTGTAATAATTTTATACACATTTAAATCTAATTTGATAACTAACATTTTGCTGTTAAAAGTGAACAAGCCTGTGCTTTACTAGTGCTCCAGTCTGGTGTGGACAAATGCAAATAATAATCCCTACTTCCCCAGCTTTGACACATAATATGGTGGCAATACAGGTCTAGAATTGGGTCCCATATGATAAATGTGCAAACATGGCAGGCCTAATTCCCAAGATAAGCAGTTCAGCTTCAGCAACCATCAGCCCCCCCAGACAGGGATTCCCAAATGTATTCAGGTCAAGAAGAGCTACAAACATTAGGTCAAAGTCATTTTGTTGGACCCCCATCTGTTAGGCATTTTGTTTATGGGGATTCCTTCAGAAATGGATACTGTAGAAAGGCTCTTGTCAAAACAATGCCAGCTGTCTCATCTTACACATGAAAAGTCAGTAAAATTATACAGGAAATCCACAGTATACCATCAGATTGTGGGCGTGGAGGGCTTTTTGTGCCCCTGTCACATAATCCCTGGGGATCCTCAGTCGCACAATTTTTGAGGGCTGTTGATTTGGGTGCACAGTTGTAAAGCCGAACCCACCTACAGGATTTTCATTCACAGTTCCCTTCCTTTGCTTCCCCTGACTGAGACCCCATTCAGAAGCAATTGTGGAATGATTCTGAAGTCATTTTGCAGTTTAGATAGCCTAAGGGACAAGGGAGAGCCAGGGAGGGGAGAGAGGGAGGCTAGACAAACAGGACAGAGCAGGGTCCATATGATCTCAGCAGCGGTAGCAGACTGGAAAGCAGCAGGCAGCAGAGGAACCGACTGCGACCCAAAAGATGTGGCACGGATGGTGGAGGATTACGTCATCGAAAAAAGGACGCCTCATCACAGCAAAACCATCACATCCGTGACTTACCAGCACACTGTTAACAGCTTTCACCCGGCAGACACCAGCCTTTTCTATCGTATCCTCGCAAAGAAACAAAAAAACACAACTGTAATTGCTGCACAGGCAAAACTGAATGAGGGGTCGCAATAAGAGGCTTATCCATATAGGCCCTCTCGTGTGACATTTCCAGAATGTGACACGTACATGAGAGCAGTTTAACAAACGCTGCTTCACCACCACTCATTCAGCAATGAATGACAAAAAAAATGCCACATTCAGTTTATGTGAATGGTGTTTGTATTGCGCATATGCATAAACTGTATAGGTACTGTAGGGTTACAAAATTATATCAGCTCTGTCAGGCAACACTTGCGCCGATACGCGGCAATTCAAACCTCATTATTAATCAACGGCTATTGCTTTCTATTATAAAACCGTTTCATATTAAAGCCACAGTCGTAGCATGACTGACGCCGCACTGGTCCCATTGAACGCCAACTGGACACTGTCATTAAAGGGCTTATTGTACACTGTACAATGAATGAGCTATTAACGGCCTGTTTAACTAAATTATAAATGTCGACTGCAAGAAGCCTGAGTAAAGTTTTACTGGCTCAATAAAGCTTTAAATGCACACCAATACAGCGCACGGTAGATTAGCTACTGTAAAGTAAAGCTGCGAGATATTGAATGAGCTAAGAAACAGCAAGCTAACAGGCTACACAGGCACTGTGGCTATTGGGGTTACAGAGTAATGTGTACACTCGGGGTTTCTGTTTCTATTTAAAAGACCTCACTCAAATAGACACACTCGTAATTACAACACATGCCCTCCGGAGTAACATTATCCCAGTGTTATTTCGCAATATTAGCAAATGTAGCTGTGCGGGTAGCAACTTGGATAAAAGTGACAGCGCTAAGCTAAGCTAAGCTAGCTAACGTCAGTGAGCTGTAAAACTGGTGGCCTGTGAATGAGTGTCTTTTTCTTACCGTCATAAACTGCTCCAGGGGGGTCCAGTTTTTAAGGAATATAATTTTTTCTGTATGTGGAAATGGTTTGTGTAGGGGCGATATAGCCCGAACATCCAAGATCAGTTCAGCCACTGTGGGTGAAACTCGAGCATCGTTACTATCACCGTCTTCATCAGTACTCTGAGTCCGGCGCTGCTTCACACACATCCATCCAGCAGAGCGGGGCCTCCTCCGGGCTCGACCATGCGACTGGCTCGGCGACGACGGATAATCCACAAGACAGGAGCCCCCGCAGTAACCATTGGCTAGACACGGCGACTTGCAGTCATTTCAGGTCGAGAGAGTGTGAAATATAATCCCACGCACGTGAAAATAAAGAAAATGCAGTCAGCAAAAACGTTGTGAGTGAACAAATTTGGACATCAAATCGCCGAAAAAGGCAAATGTTGCGTTTCTGACTTTCCCAACATGAGCCTGGCTGTCCGTTGTTGTCAGCGCTCCCTGGTCTCTCTGCAGCTGCTTTGCCTGCCTGCTTGACTGCCTTGCACCACAGCAGTGATCAGTACAGCGACGTAATGGCGCAAACCGAGCGCACAGGGGCGGGGCTACAGGGCGGGAGGCGCGCTGTTTGTTTCTCAGCGAACCCCAAGTAGAACCCACTGCAAAATCTGTATTGGTATTTACTCTATGTGTGTTCACATCATTAGGTTCACATGCATACCAATACAGAAATACAGCATGTATGTGTATGTAAACGTAGGAGTACACTTATGTATGCATTATGAATCGTGAATGATTGGGAATTGATACTACATTTTGCATGTCCTGTTGTCAAATGGCTATGGACGTTTCATATAGGTTACTATAATATAATATAATAAAATGCAATATAATATTATGCTTTAATATAATTATAATACACCATCATTATATTGTATATAATACACTACTATATTATATTGACATAGTTTGTGATATTTACTGTACCTTAAATGTCTTAATTGGCCATTTTTGGAATGGAAATATGCCATAGCATATGGGGATGTAGCACAAATATTATGTTTAAATAATATGATACAATATTTTACATTAAAAAAGACAGTTTCTAGTGGGCCCTTATTGTTTTTACAGTAACTTTATACAAACACACACTGAGAATATTCTTTGTCTGAAATGCATTTCTGTCTTTCTGAATTTTAGAATGAATGTCCTTTTATCTATCACTGTGACACCAATGTAGACAGTGTGAAAGAAAAATAGTAGTAAATTGTGATAGTGGTAATGTGGGCTCTACTGACCTCCAGTGGCTCACAATGGAAACACTCTACAATGCAACGAACAATGGTCCATTGTAGAGTTATCTCTGTAGAGCAAACAATGAAGTAAGCAGATGAAGCGGAGCACTGAGAGCAGCACAATAAACTCAGTGTTGTTGATATGCATATCTCAAAAGCCACTTTGTAGCCAGGGAGATGATGGAGTAGACCGAAAATCTAGTCAAAGCTTTTTGTGTTTTTTTTTTTCTTGGCATATTCTTCACAGAGACTTTCCCTTTTTTTTAAGTGTTTTCAATTTACTGGACCTGATAATAGGGAGAGTGTTTTGCAACAATGAAAATATTTTGTTCATGTATCTGGTAAATATTCCTCATTGAAGAGTGCATAATGTTAAAGTCTACAATGTGCTGCATAACCACAGATCTGGAGCAAAGTCAGCATCTTGCTCAAGGGCACAAATGTAGAGAGGACACTGAGACCAAGCTGTCCTGATTAAGAACAGTCCCACCACTCTTCTTCATCAGTTCTGCTGTCTGCGTGCTATTTATGTCAAGAGTTTATCAGAACATGACTTCTAGTTTTGATCCCAATCAGATAACAGAGAAAAAGCAGAGGATGGATAGAGTTACGTCTATGGAATGGTCTACCTCAGTACAACAATGTAAAACGTGTCAATGCATATCTGTCTGCAACACTATTAATTACATGCTTCTATATTTAGTTCAGTCCCCAGGGTAAAAGATGTAGAAAATGTAATTAAACACCATATCGGAGCCTCGTTAATATGCAGACAGACAACCTCAGGGCACTTGGGTGCTATATGATGAGTCCGGAGTCACAATAAGCTGCACATTTAGATAATTATCTCTGCGTAAATTACTTAAGATCATGCAAATGATGTCAAGAGTGTTACTATCTTTGAAGGTTATTTTGAGACCTGAACTCAGAAGCATAAAAAAAACGTTCGTTTTTATTATGGCAATGTCAGATGATCACTGAGATGTGATTGGTGTACGCATACACAAACAGTACAGGGCTTTAAATTGCTAGTCCATCCTACAGCAATCAAGCATATTTTTCTCCATAATGATTGTTCCTGAATTTCATTGAGTGATAACACAGCTGAATGTCATGCATGAGGGGGGCTTCAGATTCTCCAACACCACCAACTCTTCCAAATCAGGGAGAAACTTTTTATCTAGTGAGTTTGTTGGAGATATGGGCTCGTACTGAAGACGTGCACTAGGAAATATTACTATTATCCTGTACTGATGGTTTTGTAGATAAAAACTGTCCACTGATTATAGAGCAGATGCATTACAAGTTTCAAAAACTGCAGTTACATAAGTCTTCAAAAGTGAATTTCTGAAAACTGTATTACTGAGGGGCTGTTTCCAACACTGATTTTTGATAAGATTTTTTTTTAATTTTTTTATTTGTCAATAGAAAAGAGAGAACCCGTACAGTCCCCACACACTCTGAAAAAAACAGGTGGAGAACAAGAATATGTCCCATCTAAAAGAAACTGACGAGGATGTTCAGGTTCAGGTTATTACAAGATTAAAGTAACACCTCTTTCTTCATGACAAAGATGTGTTTCTGTTTTACTTGGAGAACGTGGTTATATATAAGCAGCACAAGTTCTGAAACATAAAACAGCGGTTCATTTTGTACCATGGATCTTGAATTCATTTATTGAATAAACATGTCACTAGTCACGCTTGCCACTAACAATCTGGCACCTGAGTGGTTTACAAGAAGTTTTTTCTTTCCATTTGAATGTTTCTGCCCTTCACAAAATGTTACACAAAATAAAACTCAGGACATCAGAGATGACAGATTTCTCTAAATCCTAGGAATTCTTTTGGCCAGGTTCTCTTTACTGCTAAAAAAAAAAAAAAAAAAGCCTCCACGCCACCAGTCTATTCAGAGACAAGTCCAATTTACAGTGGGTCATCAAAGTTGTTTATATCAAACCGAGTGACACAGATTTTCAATCTCAACACAACAGTCCCTCTCTCATCTCTTTTCAAGCCTTCTGCTCATTCAGCAAAGCAAGGATCCCTTCCCTCCTGGATGTGTATGGCGTATGTTTCAGCTGAAGGACGTTAGCGGGAAACAGGTTCCCACTGGCAGCATACATCTCCTCTCCCTTCTGGCCCATCAGAGAACGCAGAGTCTTGTTCCTGGACAGGATCTTGTCATAAAACTCGACCCCTCCCTTGGCATATTCCCGTGACAGTCCTGCAGCGCTCCTGTCTGAGCTGTAGTCAATCCACTGGCTGACGGCATCCGAGGTGAGGAAGTACGACACGGCGCCGAGGCCGAGTGCGAGGGCGTTCACGGCACCGCGAAACAGAGCGGGCCCTGCGTGGAGCCCAAACACCTGCTTCAGCACCACGCTGTACACCCAAACCCCACCCAGGCAGAGGGGGGCGACAGCAGCGTTCAGAACAGGCCCCCCGGACTGCAAACGCGCCACCTCACGCGCTACGGCAAACTTTTGCGCTCCAATGGAAAAGGTCAGCGCCTCTTTTAGCGCACCTCCTGTATCACTGTCCCAGTCCACCGTTTTACCGTTGATGAAAATGCTGCGGTTGGTGATCCCGCTTGCGTCGCCTGCTGTGCTGTTGAAGTTTGCTGGGATGCCAATCTGAGCGCCTGCAGGGAGCCATGGGACGCCGGCACCAACTGGATGGAACCCAAACGAGGCGAAGGCAGAGAAGGTTTTGGTTGAGCTGATCCCATAATCCTTCAACACCTGCAAATGACAAGGGCAACATTGAAATGTGCATTTTGCAACTATTTTCACTGCACATTGTCATCTTTATTGGCATCTCTCCTGTATGAAGAATGAATTTATAGTTTTTTTGTCAATTGAACGTGTAATCTGTTGGGCGCTGTGTAGCTACGTGGGTTGAGCAGGCTGTGCTCCATATGCAGAGGCTGCAGCCGGCCCCATTTGAATCCCGAATCTGGTGGCCCTTTGCTGCATGTCATTCCCCCTCTCTCTGCCTCCCCATTTCCTGTCCTGTCATCTCTCAACTATCCTATCAATTAAAGGCATGTCTAAATAGTTGTCAGTCAAGTAAATTGCTAATGTCCTATGTGTTGTTGTATTGTTTTGTTTTGTTTTTTCATCTCATCTCATCTCATCTGTAGCATCTGCAAATAAATGTGTAAATCTAATTGATATGCAAAAATGCTATTCAATTTTACTTTCGGCTCAAACAAAACTACTGCACACATCTACACATACACTACCTGCTGGAAAACCTCCTCCAGTTTTTCCGACAGCGTGACTGGCTCTCCTTTGAACCAGGCCTGATACAGCGGACGGTAGGAATCGTTGGGGAAGGCGTGGTAAAACATTTTAGCTGCAAAGACCCCGCCACAGCTTGCGACGAGCAGCGGAGTCCGGTACTTCTGAAGAAGCACTGAGTACTTGAGGAACCGAGACGCCATGTCAGGTTTTTCTTCCTCCTGACTAATTTGGTGTCAGTTGAGTGCTGCAGACTTCAGTAACCAGCATCTGTGAAAGAAACAGAGAGTAAACTGAGGAGTCTGCTGCCAAAAGGCTTGTTTGTAATAGAATCTCAAAAGGCAACTGAAACAGCTCACTCCTTTTGAAAGAGACTAGTAGGTAGCGATAAAGAGTTGTTTTCTTCAAATGTCCTTCAGGCAGGGATTACAACCTTTAATGTCCTGTTTAAGACACACTGTCTTTAATAAACTGACCTCAGCAACATCACAGACAATCTACAGTCAACTTCAGTTAAGAGGCTTACACAACACCCTGGTCATCATGTCTTCAAGGGGAAAGTAAGGTGCCATCAGTCATGCTCTATGATACAGTTTAGTTCTGGTAGCCTACACAGATATGCAATATCTACTTGCTAATAAGACACAAATAAGGGTTTTATTTGTGTCTTTTGCAGGAATAGAATTGAAGTGTAGCTACATGAGAGAAAACTCATACTCAAAACATAGGGCTACTGTAATTATCACGTCTCAGCACAGACGAATAGAAATCAGCCAAGCATCACCATGACCATCGCCTGCATAAAACTGAGCAACGGCACTAAAACACCCTCTAACTATCCCTGACAAACTTATAACGTTAAGTAACGTTAGATAAATTCAGCCTGTGACGCCAGTTTTCTTTTTACTATTCATTACCGTTAGCTAACGACCCATAGTAACGACCCCAGGACAAATACAATCCGCTTTGTCGCACTAAATTGATAAAAACAAATAATAAGGAATAAAAAACAGTTGCACTACCTGTGTTCACAGCCAACAGACAGCTTTAAATACTTCTTCTTTTCAGCTTTAAATACTCACATGTTGTAAGCATTTTCACAAGGACAGGGATCCAGTGCCAGTTACATGAAGACAGAAACTCCTGTCCGTAAAGCGGTTTGGTGGCCGTCATTGCGCAAACACTGTCGTAAAACTGTCGTAATTGGCATGACAGTTTTAGTTTGGGACAAATACACGACACTACGTTACATGTGTGTTTGGCCAAGATGTAACCATTCAGATTAATATATTTACGCCGTATACACTGCAATAACGTTGTCAATATGATAATGCAAAGAAGTGACTCTAAAACAATGTATCAAATAACTAGCCTAATATGCCCTGACTGATGAGAACAGAAAATCAGTATGTTGCAAGATGTGAACAGCACTCGGTTAGGTAGTGATCTTCTGTTGAATGGGAAATAATGAGGTTTGCAATATGAACCACATATCAATTACTGAACATAGCGTGAAATAATCAAGATTGTTATAAAGCAACAGTAGAATGAACTCACTAAGAGCTGTCTCACAACACCGTATTATTTTACACAAAGCAGAATTGTGTTTGTTTTTATTTTATTTATTTACTTAGGCTATGTGAATAAATTCAACATATTTAGGTGAACCTTCTTTTAATGATGCAACCATTCCTCAACAGAGTACAGAGCCATTTCAATATCTGTGTTTAAAGCCAACAGCTTTAAATACTAAGCATTTTCACAAGGACAGGGATCCAGTGCCAGTTAGGCTACATGAAGACAGAAACTCCTGTCCGTAAAGCGATATAAAGCAACAGCAGAATTAACTCACTAAGAGCTGTCTCACAACACCTTATTATTTTACACAAGGCAGAGTAGTGTTTGTATTTATTTGTTATTGTCCCATTAACTTAGGCTATGTGAATAAATTTAACATGTGAAGGTGAACCTTGTTTTAATGATGCAAGCAACCATTCTTCAACATAGTTATTTCAATAACAAATAACTGTTCTTCAGAATCTTAATAAACACATTTTTTTACATGTGAAACATAAGGCACTCCAACGGTGTCAGAGAGAAAACAAGAACAAGGATCTTTCTGACTACCGTATTGTTTGATGTCACAATCTGACCACCAAAGTAGCACTATGATGAATAAACCTCAATAATGTGTAAAATGAGAAAAACACAGAGGCAATAATGGTAAAACGTGTGCAACTATTTACATTTTTGCTGCCATCGGGTTGGTGGGAAATGTCCACGTCAGCATTATTCTCAGAGGTGTCACATTTGAGCAGGCTTTGATGGCATTAATATTATCACCTGAGTTGTCAACTACCATTTTATGGTCTTTTTTATTTTTTAACATTGCACATATCTCTCTGTCTCTATACCTACATAAATAATCATGCTGCATCTTAGGCCAACACTGCTTACAATTTGTTTAGGCTACATATGTTCAGTTTAGTGCAGTAGATTAGTAGCCTAACTTAAATTTTTGTTCCCTACATTTCTTTCAATTGTCTTCCTCACCTCAAAATGTTAACTTCTCTTCGATCCACGTCTTTAACGGGTGTGCTACTGTCGATAACTTTATAGGTAAAATCTTCAGTGGATGGATGCTCCAGGTGTTGATGTATGGATACATTTTGGAAGTGAACGTGTGCGTGAAGGTGTGTATGACTGTGTCAGTTTGTGCATCGAAGAAAGTCAGCTTCCCTGCGACACAGTCCAGGTGCACTTTGACTGTGGAAAACCTGTCCGTCAGTGGGAGGACACAGGCTGGACATGATGGGGAGTACGCTGTGAATTTACCATTGCAGAACCTCACCATCCACAACCCGGACAGTATGTTTCCTGTCTTCTGAGCTCCCTCTGTTACCACACCCAGTGCCCACACCTCACTGAGTCCCACCTCCACTGTCCAGCCGTGTCTCCCTGAGTGGTATCCGTCAAGGCCCAGGACAGCTCGGTGCTCCATCCTCTCTGGGGTTGAGGGGAGATCTTGTCTCAGTCCACATCTCACGCTGGTCAGACAGTCAAACAGGTGCAGCTTCTCGTGGGCAGTGTTGGGATTCAGGGCTATGGGTGTCAGTGACACTCTCGTCATCATTTTGCACCAGACCCTGAAGCTTATATTTGCTCTGTGTTTGCCAACGTCGATCAGGACTCCAGAGATCTGCTGTGGATCATCCGGCAGGGGACGCTCAGTTTCCTTCTTCAGAGTGTTGACTTTCAACAGGAAAGACGTGTCCTCGTCTGACAGAGCTACCTCTACGGTACTGATGGTACTTTCCAGGCTGTTAATCACACTGCTCAGACCCGAGATCTTGTCCTTGATCATCTCCCTTTTCTCCGTCTCCTCTTGCTTCAGCGCTGTAATCCTGATGCTTTTCTCCTCTTCCAAAAACGCACGAAGCATCTTAAACTCCTGTCTCACCCTCTTCTCTGTGTCTTTAGTCTGATTCTTTACGTCTTCATCCGTTTTCTCCCATTTCGTTATCACTTCGTGGAACAGTTTCACCTTTTCCCGTAAAGGCTTCAGCCGCTTCAACAGGTCCTCCCTGTGAAGCTGCGCGGCTTCGTCCACGGGTGTAAACCTGTGGTTTCGGTGCTGGTTCGAGTGCTTGCATACGACACAGACGGGCGTCTGGTGGTCCAGGCAGTAGAGCTTCAGTCTCTCGGTGTGCTGGGGGCAGACCACCCCTGACTCCATCTCCAGGAGGAAAGCCTCGCATAAGTTCTTCAGCACCAGGTTCCTCGGCGGTGCAGACCCGGGGCACACTGCCTTGCAGATGGGACACGAGGTTGTCTGTCTCGTTCTCCACCATTGCTGTATGCAGACGTTACAAAAGCCGTGACTGCAAGGAAGCAGGATAGGATCTCTAAAGATGTCCTGGCACACCGGACAGAAGAGCTCTTTGGTGGCGACTGACCAGCTAGTAGCCATGTTGACAGAACTCCTCCTTTCCCCGACCTCTTTAAATTCTGTGAACTTTACTTATTCGGCCAATGACAGCCAACCAGCATTATTGCGCATTACTGCCACCCACTGTTAAGAGTGTGGAAGGCCTGAGGTAGGTCTGATGGCCCCTCATACTCAAACATGGGGCATCATGTCATGATGTGTGCCTGACTAAACCATGTCAATTAGCCAGATTTAGAAAGAGTCCCAGATAGAATAATTGTCTAAACACGGTGTTAGGCTAATGCAATCTTAAATTAGATTGAATTAAATTAAAACAATACAAATCAAGCAAACATTAGTCACATCTACCTTGTAATTCTCACAGTGGAGTGAAAAAATCGCAGTAGTAGCCTACTCTGTGCTCCATTTTCTTTCCACAGGTTAGGGTAACTGGTAAAATATTAGTAGCCTACAATGACTATAGCTTAGCCTACCAGTCAAAAGTTTGGACACACCTTCTCATTCAATATTTTTTTCTTTGTTTTTATTACTTTCTACATTGTAGATTCAAACTCACAACTATTATGTAGGCTAGTAAACAAAAAAGTCCTAAATAAAGCAGAATATGTTTTATTAGATTCTTGACAGCTTTTTGCACACTTTTGATTCTCTCATCAGCTTCACTAGGTCGTCACCTAACAGTTTTCCAACAGTCTTGAAGGAGTTCTGAGAGGTGCTGAGCGCTTGTTGGCTGTTTTGCCTTAACTCTGCGGTCCAACTCATCCATCTCAGCTGGGTTTAGGTCAGGTGACATAACACTTTTGTTTTCCTTCAATGTTTTAATGTCTTGAATCTACAATGTAGAGAAAGTAATAAGAAATAAAGAAAGACCACTGAATGAGAATGTGAGTTCAAACTTTTGACTGTAGGTAAAATATTATTAATAAGCATAATATGTGTCAGGCCCGATTGACTAAGATGGATGGATGGATGCTGGGGTTTTGCAGTGTGCAGGAATGTGGCATCAGCCCGAGGCAGCAAAGAAAGTAATCAAATATTTAGTAGATTGCCATCAAACAATACTGTAATCTGCTGATATACCACTGCAACACAGGATGGTGCTGTATTGCTAGAATGACTTCTTTATTTGCAAATAAGCATTATAACAGAATGTGAACTTTTAGCTAGTCCTACAGGACTCATGGACTAGGACAGAAAACAATTAAATTAAGTTAGTCAACTTTGGATAAATTAAAGAACAATTCAGGAAATGGCGATATTGAAAAAATCTAACCAAAAATTAAAATTTCTTCAAATTTCTCCAAACTCGGATATATCATCTGGGGGTCCGAGGGGAGTCCAACGCAGAAGGTTTGGTTGAAATTGGGCCGGTGGTTTTGGAGAAAATGACCAAAAACCACACACACAAAAATCGGTTGTCGATTTTTTTATTTATTATTATTTATTGTAGACCTATGTGTATTAGAACCCTGAGTGGCTGCACAAGGCACTGCTGGAGGAGGAAGTGAAAGCTGTGCAGTTACTAAAGACACTAGTGAGAAAACTGTCAGTATTTAAGACCGTGTGCAGTGTGTATGACCTCTGATGACAGTAATTCAATGTAGAGTCATTGCCCTCTGAACTGGCAGTGTTTTACACTATGTACAGTATTTGTTAAATTACAATATGAAAAGCGATGTATTTATAAAAACATGAATACTTTCAACATAAAACTCTGCAGAAAATTGGAGAGGAGAAGCTATTGCAGAAAATAGAAAAGTCAGACAGAGAAGACTGGATCAGTAGAGTCAACATAACAGCAGTAGAATGATGATAGTAGCCTACATGGGAGGATAATCCCTAAGTAGGACAGTGTGGCAGTTGAAAAAACATAACTACCCTTTTACAATATGTGTGCATGCAAGTGTGTGTGTGTGTGTGTGTGTGCATATGCATTGTGATCAAGTCAGACGGTCTGATCCTAGTGAGAAGAAACAGCTCACAACTGTCTCCATGGAAACAGGCAGGAGGCAATGTAAGTGTGTGACGTGTGCATAATGTGTGTGTGTTTGAAGAAAAAAACAAGAAAAAATCCCTTATTCTATTCTATTCTATTCATTTTGTGAGCTCTCAACCTCTAATAAAACAGCACACAAAGCATAATGATACAAGGGAATATGGTTAGTTTGTGTGTTCATGACATTCATATGCCATTATCATAATTATCATCAAACAAATCTGTGTCAGTCCTGCGATGGACTGGAAGCACAATGCATGCTGGAAGATACCGAATCTCTGCAACTGCCTGACAAGTTAGGTAGGAAGTGCATGAACATTTTTTTGAGAATTGACGGTCACAGGAACCTCTTACACAGGCTCTCTGAATTATACATTTATATTAATTAGGCAATATACATTAAAGTATCTCTTTAGGATAGAATGCATCCATGCAAATAAAGAAGAGTCAGAAGATTTTGATGGTATCCCTAGATGTCATGGAGATTATTTGCTGGACAAAGAAATGTGTAGAATTCAGTGTCAGTCTCAGTCTTCTTCACACATGAATACATGTGCACATACTATATGCCCTTTATGTGTCAGTGGATAAATATTGACAAACACACAAAACTACGTCACTGGTGCCTAATGATCAATGACAAGGAAGTTACACAAGACATGATGAAGAAGTGGATTTTTTGAGAAAATCGTCATTAGAAACTGAACATATGCTATAATTATTCATCTCAGGATAGAAGATTTGAACATATCTGGTTCAGTTTAATTGTACTCATAGTCAATGACCTTCCTGTGACTGTATGTCCAGGGCTGCCATACACTCTGCCTGACCCTGTCCTGCAAACAGCAGCAGCATCTGAAGAAAAATGAGACACAAAGCAATCAATTCTCAAATTAAGATCCCATCAACTTGCTGTCCAATTCAGTGGAGTGACCTCTCAGTGAATGAATAAATCAGTAACCCAGTCCATCAATTCACCACTTCTTGATTGCTTCCTACAAGTCTTCCAAAGCCTAAATCAATAAATCCTTACGTCAAACAGCAGAAGTGTGTGACTCCTTGAGGAACATTACCAGGAAAACAGAGACAGAACATAACATATACAGTAAGTCCTTTTTATTTTCAAGGTCTCCCGTATCTAAAGAAGACCTTATGGTAAATGTCAAATAAAAATCTGATAATATATTATCACAAATCAAATGCACTGGATCTGCATAGATCTAGGTCGATGGTTTCCTTTTTCCATGCCGTTGTGTAGAGATGCGCATTCCTGGAGATGTGAGGAAAAAGCACTATCAGGTGTGTGACTGACTTGATTTTGTTGGGGTGTAGCTGGACTGGCCAACAATGTCACACAGTAACACACGGTAGGAAAAGTAATCAAAAAATCTTAACATGGCAGGATTTCAGCACTGCTCTGGTGATGCTGGCGTTGACGAACCTGTTGGCCCATGGATAACATGGTAGACATCTAATGCTATCTAAACAACAGAATATTAGTATTACCAAGCAATTTGAACTGGTGAAAGGATATTTAGACCCTTTCCATCTGTGGTAACTTAAGTGTTAATGTGGGTGTGGTTATTGTGGATAGTGAAACCATACCTGATAAGAGAGCTTCTGTTCCCTTGGCTTATAGCCTGAAATTGAACAAATGTGCACTTTTACTCTATTCACTATTGCCTTTTACACTATGGATCAAAGGCAGCCTATGTCTTTTTGCACGTCATAAATCTGGACTCATTAAGTGTAAAACGATTTCAATCTAAAAAAGATCAAATAAAAACTGTAAATGCTAAAACGTGCTTGATTTCATGAACAAAATATGTTCTTTCTTTCTTTCTTTGCTATAAAATATGTGGACTGCTAATGTGAATGCATGCTTGGTGTGTGAGTGTGTATGGCCTATATACTGTACATGCTTTTAAACAGAGTAGATTTTCCTGGAGATACCAGGAAAACATACCAAGAGAATGAGACCACTTAATTTCCCTTCACTTAGTCACTGAAACATGAGCTATAAAACCAGTCTAATGCCCGGACTATTTACAGAGGTAAAATGTACATCAAGCTTTCTCTTCCCTTCTCTCATCTCTGACAGTTACTGGCAATGGACTTCTACATAAACAGTCTGACCAGTAATGTGAAAAATGTGTGCATATGTTTTTTTTTCCTGAACATATACACCCACATCTGCACTTATACTACATTATGCATGGCTGTGCACACCATTGTGGTCACAGAAGTCCTGACCTCTAATATTTCTGAGGTTTGTATATAGAAGTAATGGAATCATAACTCTACTTTGGTACTGATATGTAAGGAAACTTTGTCTTCATCTGATCACTGATCTGATCAATGTTTTTTTTTTTTTTTTTTTTTTTTACAATGGGTGGAGTGAATGATCTTATCACAATACAGGCTCAAGACAGGCAGCTGAATTTGCTTAAGCTTGATAAAAGTAATCAATAGATTTTAACCACTGAGCTGTTTGTAGTTCAAATGCCATTCATACCCTGACATGATTCTGAATCATTTGTCAGTTGTTCAAGCAAATCTATTTGATAAGATACTACATTTACCCACATGTTACTACTGTGTTGAAAGCAGCCTCATCAAAAAGCTGAATAGGTTTCATAAAATAACATATTTTGTGTAATCCTTTTCCTCAATTTATATCTCCAAAGTTACATTTTGTTTGTATTTAAATGCCAAATTATTAGTTAGTGTTCTTTAATAAGCTGCTTTCCAACTCTTGATGTCTTTAGATGTCATGCATCAGTACTTTCTGCTAGATGGCAGGTTCTGGCCATGGTTCTGGCTTGGATGAGGGGACCTAGGTTATGATTTGTATTGGATTGGAACACTTATAGTGGTCTGGACATCAGCACTTTGCTACTGCAAGGAGTTCAGTGGTTAAACGCCTACTGCAGAAAATGAGTGTTGAAGAGTAGGCTACTGTAACATTTTAAGTTTTATGCACTACGATGTTGACTCATAGAAATTTAGAAGTGTAAGAACAACCAATATGATGAGTATCTTGTCCTCCCAAGAAAACAAAAAACAAAACCACATTCACTGATATTATTAGTCAATTCAACCAGTTATAAAACAGACAAAAACTGCATACTAATAGACATTGGCCTGATGTAGTCAAGGCTACAGTAGGTGGGGTCACTGGTTTAGCTCTGATGGAGCTGATCATCAGATTACTGTGCTAATTCTATTTAGTTTATTATCATTTTAAAATGGCAGTATTTGTTCATTAACCACACTGTTGTATTTTTAAGCAATATATCACGACAGGCTGTGGTATATGCTCATTATACCACGGTTAACAACCAATCAGATTGCCGGATTTCACCTTTCTGTTTTATAAGCTGACATAATATTATGGCCTGTATATTATTAATACAGTTGTTACACCATGAAAAACCTTTTAAATCCAGTAAGGTGAAAAGGCAAAGTTGTCAAGTTCAAAACAAGGCAATACTTTCAGCACCTTTCTTCACATCTGATCTAGATCTGACTAGCACTCCTCCTCAAAGACAACAACAAACAGATTTGACTCACTTAGATTTATCAGTAGTGGTAACTTTTGGTGAGTAAGAGAGGCATCTCTCTTCAAACAACTCTTGGTTTAGGTCAGAGACTGTTCAAGGTAGAAAAGAAGGTGAAAGGAGGACGCACCGACGCAATGATATAGATTGCTTTCTGGTAGTGTTAGTGTATGTGTAGTGTGTAGTGTAGTGTGGTGTAGTCAAGTGTAGTGTAGAGTTAGGCTACCTGCAATGCATTTCTTACTGTAATTTATCAAGTAGATGGTATTTATGCACTGAATGTGCACTTCTATTATTTAGGCTAGTCATTATAGGGGGCTTCACCTTTTCAAAGTCTATGGGTATTTACTCACCTGTCATCTGTCAGTAATAGAGCAGGGTGCTCACTCAACCTGGCATGTGATGTGGACTTGCATTACCAGACAGCATGTATATGACACGTAGCAGGAGCAGTGGGTACAACCTCACGGGTGCTGGTTAAGAAACTCACACTGCATGCATCCCCGAAGGGCACGACACACTGCACTGCAAGTTGAATCCCTCCGCCGCAAAACACAGTGTGCTATCAGGGCGCTCGTGCAGCTGCATACAGATGCGTCGTCCCTCAGCAGTGGGCTCTGCACTTCAAAATCAGTAACAAATGAAAACCCTCTATTGTACACTAGGAAAAGTCTACAGGGGTCTATGCCATCTTTACCCTTGTGCTCTCAAGAAGTGTGCACATACATCCATGTACACTTCTATTTTTCCAGAATTGATCTGATCCTAATCTGTCTCTTTGACCCCTAAGAAAATCAAACTGTTCACTGTACAGATGATTTATTTATGCTAAATATAAACTCTGCTCTCATCTAAAACATGCCAAACTCTATTGCATGTCTGTAGCTACATGGCCAAACATTGAGACATATCACAGTAGAAAAAGCCCAAGTGTAAATAATATGATTAATATATTTCATTTAGCTGCTTCAGCTCCAGGGGGGGTTGAGGCTTGCCATCACTCTCTCATGACTTACTGGGACACTTGAGTAGAACAGAGCCAATGTTGTTAACACCTGTGCTTTTCTCAAATTTTCTTGTGTGAAAAAGGCTAGGAGCACACACAATAGGCTTCTTTGTCCATGCTCTAGTCAGGAAATGAGATTGGTTGTATTTAGTTGTGGACTAAAGAAACACCTTAAGACAGAGGAGTGAATAACTGACCTGGATAACCTGACAACAGGAAACCTCAGTTAGCCTCTCGTGCTGAGTTTCTCGGTCTTTATGTCTGAAGCATGTAGCCTAATATGGTTCACAAATATTTGAGGAGAATTACGTGCTCACTGAGTAGGCTATGTGTATAAAATCTGTAGCCACTGCCCACAGACACACACGTTTCTTCCCCCCCTTGATGAATCCATTCGATTCTCCCTAAATTAGGAACGTCTAATTCGACAAGACTATCCCTTTAAAGCAGTCCGCTATATGTGGGAACAGTCCATTACTGTAAAAAGGGGAACTCTTTTTAACGCCTCGTGAGATTTCTGAATTTTAAAAAGAAACCATGCACCATGATATAAAACAAACACATCATTTCCAGTTGCTCGTGAATACCGATGTCATGACATAATTAAAAATCAATATTTAGTCGTTTCGTGTTTTCACAGAAACGGTGGCCACCCCTTCGGGGCTTTTCTATTTATAACATCAGCTGTTGCAATACAAAGATTAGCTACTCGACGTATTGTTTCGCAGATGTGGGGAGCACACTCCCATCTGCGGCGAAAGGGCGGCGGTGGCTTGAAGCCGAGGGAGAAAAAGATGAGGAGGAATATGTCGGTGTGAGGACGGGTTGTGTTTTTTTTTTTTTTTTTTTTTTTCCTTGGAGTCCACGACACCGGAGGAGCTCGTGTCGGTGAGTAGCTTTCCTGCGGAGACTGAGAAGGTCGTGAATGCGTGCGTCTGTAATTCACGGACAGTTAAGGCAACACCTACCCTCAATGTAAAATCCTAGTGTATAAACAACTTACTGCAGCCGAGCTAATTGTCACAATTTCGACTAAAGACAACGCGAGCGGTCACTGAGGGTTAGCTTGTTTTAATGGGGTATAACAACCACTGTGAACGGTTTGCGGAAATTCATTTTTTTTGCTGCAAACTTCAAGGGAGATGAAGCAACAGAAATCCGTTATTCAGGGGCGGCTACTGTCGGTTTTCCATACGGCCTCGCTGTCTCTCTCTCTCTCTTTTTCCCCTTACACACTCATACTCGCTCTCACACACAGACGGGCCTTGCCTGTGTGTGTCAAAAAAAGAGAGAAAAAATCCCCTGGGGACGAAACAAAAAAGAAGAAAAACACAGTTCTCGTCTTTTCTCGTCTGACAGAAACGAATACGAAACCTTGTACTGTATGTAATGTATGTATTTTAACCAGCGTATCTATGCCAGCTGTGTACACACAGCGGTGTCCAGCTGAAGGAGAAATGGTGTGGAGACTTAACAGCTGGACAGGGAGAACAGAGAGATTCTTCATGTATCAAATCATAGGATGAGATCATTCAGAAGCACCAGTCAGTCCGCAGAGACACACACACACACACACACACACACACACACACACACACACACACACACACACACACACACACACACACACACACACACACACACACACACACACACACACACACACACACACACACACAGAGTGTAGTGACACACACAAGCACGTTAATCACTATTAATAGCAAAGTGAAATCACCAGATAATTTGGCTGTCTGGGGTAGACCTACTCTTATCCTGCCAATATTAATTCATAGAAATGTCAAACACTGCTAGTGCTATTGCTGATGAGTAGCCTAGCCAATAGGCTAATGTTGGTATGATTTTTTTTTGCATGCTGTTTTACACTTTCTCTGAAACTTAATTGTGACCTCTGCTCTGACCAATCATAAATCCCACTTGGGATGATTCGTAGATACTGTGTTTCCCGATCAGAAGACTGATCTATAGCCTACATTTGTATTGGCCTGGTGTCTCCGCTTAGTAAAAACTGATTCCTCAGACCTGGAAACTGCCAACTCTGACAAAAGGTTGGCCTATAGAAAAGCAGGCTTGTGGTCTGACAAATGAAGAAAAGGAAATTAATTAGAAATGATAGATGATTGCTTTTAGGCAGAGCAAATGTCCCCTGACCTGCTCAAGAGTAACGGATAAAACACCTTATGTGATGTGTGGAGGTTTATTGTATATGAACGGTACCTGACCTGGATAAATAATAATAATAATAGTAGCCTATCTTATTTTTGCCAAACCTAGCTGGGCTCAACAACATGGTGTTAATGTTTTTTCTTTTAGACCAAGGTTGTCTGCTGTCAGTGGTGTGTCTAATGGGTATAAGAAATTAAGATATTTAGCCTATCTCACCATCAAGTAGAGGGGTTTATAATCCTCCCAACCTGTTAGGCTACATCTTAGAGATTCATTAGCCTACATTTATTTTTTCTCCCTACTGTAAATCAGCAAAGTGCACATATGCAACAAGTGCTCAATTGTTTTTTCTGTGCCATTGATTACTGGATACTGTCTTGACGTGTTATGACCTGGTTGGAAAACAAAAAGAGTAAATTATTAGTGTAGCCTAAATGAATGGAAAGGTCAGAGAATGAAATAACCCAGGCAGGTCACAGTAGGCTACTGGTGATATTTGGATTGTAGGCTATGTGAGAGAATTTGTATTGAGTGGCAGCCTCCTCTACAGAAAAAATAATAATCTTGAAATGGTGTTGTACAGTATTATGAAAAAGACATCCATGCAGTTTATGGTTAGGCTAAATGGGATCTCAAAGAGCAGCAGCATGAGACTGAAGACTGCCAAGTGAGTCACTGGTGACGACCCACAGTCATGTGATCTACCATAGAGCCATCCTCTTTAGCTACACACACGTTTTCCTCTCGGCCTAATGTTGCACTTGCAAGATATGTGTTAGATTAGGGTGTGAACTGTCATTGTTGGAGGAAATGTGATGAGGGGACCAGCCTCATTTTTCTTATCACCATTTACAGCTTACTTAATATAAATGGACTGATATTGAAATGGCCTACATATATACACATTAGTAGTCAGGTTGAGTTCATACACCTAAAGGTTATTGGCATCTGAATACACAGGTTATCAGTGGTAGAGAAACAACCCTGTTCAATAAGACCAAATTTGTGGGAGGGAGATGTTAGAGGTATTAAGATAGAGAGACACTCATCATTCTCATTTTTTTTTTTTTTTAGTTTTATTTGTATCGGACCCAGTTCACTGAGACTTTTTACTGTAGTCTTATTGCTTTTACCTTAGTTGTCTTGGTGACAAAACTAGAGTTCATTTTATACTAATCATCCAAAATCAGGGTTTCAACATTCAGGGAAAGTTTACAAATTTTCATTCGCAAATTCTTTAAAAAAAAAATGTTTAAATTACGCTAGAGTTGGTCTACAGTTGTCCATATGACAGCATCTTGATTTTTGGTGAACTCTCTGAACTAGCCTATGTCTTAACACTTCCTTTGAAACATCAGTGAGAGAGTTGATATCAGTGGTACAGTACAGCCTGGGGTGTGCACCATGTCCCTCCTTATTCCTGTTCTGTGAGTTATGTTGCTGCTTTGTTCCCTTGTGAGGAGGGAAGTGTCTTTATCCTTTCCCAGGGAAGAAACAAGCCACTTCTCAGGAGCCCAGGGAGCCTTTATGGAGTAGCTGTGAGAACTAGTACAAGGTTCAGCTATGTTAAATGTTAATATGCACAATATGCAGGCTGTCAGTTCCAACGACCCATTGGAAATGCAGGCTAAAGTCTCAATAAGCACATCAAACCATCTGAAGGAGGTTGCCCTGTGATCCAGCAGAGGAGAAGATAGCTACTCTTATTATTGCATGCCCTATTGACCTAAACTAGGCTAAAGACAATGACGTCTTGTTTTGTTACGAAGATGGAGGAGAAAAGTGAGCAGAGGTGTAACAGCACCAAAATATCTCAGAAGCAGCGAGTGGATATGTTTCTATACCATGAAAGTCAGAAGCTGTTTGTCAACTTTGTAAAAGGCAGCTACCTACCTTCCTACATCATCAAATCTATGGACTCACCTGGTAGCTTACCACCTCACTGAGCCATCAGAGGCAGCGCAGACAAGCAGAGCAGCACAAAGTGTGTACACCAGTGTCAATCACTGGAAACAATGATGTGTTTAGCGCACACCAAGAGAGTCACATATCAGTGTAGGCAAATGTTCTGCAAATTGACTGACTCCATCTTTGGTTTACCCCCCTTTGGTAGTTGTCACCATGGATGCAGAGAAACTTGAGATATTTCCTGACTATCCAGAGCTGTTGAGATCAGCTGTTCACGTGATGAATCAAGTGAAATAACACACAGAATCCAGTACATTTGAATAGATGTGGATAGAGTGTTTGGTTTCAGGAATTTAAGTATCAATATGTTGCCTCCTCTCAGCTTACACAGTAGCTTCTATGCAGAATCATCATATCAGGGTTGTCAGTCATACATACTCAGAGACCTCCAGAGGAAAGAAACAAACCACTTAAAGAATGCCTAATGGAAAAGTCAGTAATGCGAAGGATGATGACACTTATCCTGCCCAGCTCACAAAAAAAAAAAAACTGTCTTGTCTTTATAACTGGCAAACAAGATACAAAATATCAAGCCAATCGAGCTGTTGTATTGACACAATCACGTTTGAGATGGACATAATAGAAAAGAACAAAAATAAAGCAGACTGCTGCCAGCTCATACAGAAAGTGAGAATGAGGAAGGTCCAAGCAAGAGAGCCAACATAACAGTTCACTGCTTACCAGGGTGATGAGTTCTTGGGTACACACCCTTTCCTTATCATATGTTCCATAAAGGTACCCAATTTTTTAAAGAAATTTGGACTATACCAAATTTTCAGGAAACCATGGTATTTAGTTTTTTTTTTTAAGATAAGAGACATTTCCATTCTCTCAGGATAACCCTTATTGCTAAGACCATACCAAGCATTTGGACTTGTTTTAAAGCAGGGCATCAAAGTTTCAGTATCATTAAGAGACAATCTGGGATTCATTGTCTGCTGCTATACAAATGAAACACGCCAACCCCAAAAACTGCTTAGCTTGGGATATGACCAAAAACAATGACAAAGTGTCCCATCACTTGACTCCCACTTATCACAAGTAGTAAAGACAGATGAAAATGTATATTTAGTTTGGTTGTGGAATACTGAAAAAGCTGAAATGTAGAATTGACAGAAGATGTTTTGGTCATAACTCATATTACTCTCATCAAAGTCATAAAATACTTTGACAAGTGATGAAATACATGCAGTTTTATGTCCCAGTGATCACTGAAAGTGATGATATGGCTCTTCATTAATTTTGATTGGACCTTATCTTGTTTACTTGAAATATCTAGTTGATGCCATGGTGGGTGGGATGTAAGGATTTAACTGACTTTTGTTGTATAAACTCCTTTCTACAATACATAAGAGATTGCTGTTTTCCATTGGATCCTCTTTTTTTTTTTTTTTTTTTTTTCGTTGGTGGGAAATTTAGTCAAAATTGAGATTTTTAAGCACCGGTGTGGACATGGCTGAAGTGTTATTCATCATGCTGTAAGATATCTTTTCAATGTTGGTCGGCCTGATGAAACTTTCTGGTTTGTATGGTTTGTATGTAGTCTACCACATTGGTTATATGACTAACTTTGGTTGTACACATAGTAAAATTTCCCAAAGCAAGCTTCTACTCTCAAGGCAATTTGGTTTAAAGTGGTGTTTGTGCATTATTTCAGTCTCACTGCATGAGACCAGTGGCTTTTCAGAAAAATGTGTACCCCACCAAAGAGACTCACAGGGGAAAATACTGACACACCCAACATGGTTGTGACCTGACTTGGCTTCAGCTGGGCCACGACATGCATGATTGGTGTGGAAACCTCAACTTGTGGTAGGTTCTGTGATTTCATGGTGCTTCTCAAGCTGTTGTGTTTTTTCTCTCCATGCACTGCATTGAAAATCCATCCAAGACACTCCTCTGAAATAGGATAATGGCTTAGACACCTATGTTGACACTTTGTGACTGCCTAAAAAATCCTTCTAACATAAGGAATTTGGCCGAGGAATTTTTTGCCCAACCTGGCAGGCTGACTTCTGCAGACTGATTGATTGGCTGGCTCGCTTTGGAAAGGAAGGAAACATCTTCCTTCCCTCCATTGTGTTTGTCACGAAAGGATGGACTTTGGCCAGCTGACAGCTGTTTCCTGGTGGATGAAGGAGGGTGTGTGGGTGGGTAGTGGGGGTGTATTGCTTGTACTGAGTTAATGTGCGTGTTTTTGTGTGCTTTTGGCTGTTGCTACAGGCTAATGAAATCCATAAATTTCAAGGTTTCACAGTGAGGTGGGATAGATAGATTTCATATTAAGATTTCTACTAACACTGTGGGTGGCTCGACTTCAATCGTCGGCATGCTTTTAAATCGAGCTTCAAATTTTTACCACAAATATACACACGTGAAGCTACACTCATGCTAGTGTTAGCATGAAATTAGTAGTTTGCAACCAGAGGGTAGAATGTGTGGTGTCGCTGACACAAACTGTGGTCCCACCGTTCCACCTATAAAAGCATTGCACAATAGCACTAGGTCACCAAGCCTCCACAGGAAACCTTGAAATGAACTTGATTTGGATGAAGACTCAACTTCAGCCTGAATTTGATTTTCTTAACATTTTAAAATGTGGTTCAAGTTTAGTCTATTTAGTGTTTGCTGGATCATAATCAGGCTGGAAATAAAACGACAATACACAAATTGTGGTCATAATGATTGGTGATTTATTGTGAGTGTTGTGACTGATGTCTGCTACAGCGTTGTTGTTGACAGTGGGAAATAATAATCACAGTGTGTGGTCCTAAGTGATTCTGATATATGCCAGCTGATCAGATCAAAGCTCATCAGTTTGAATTGGATTATTATAAGCATGTACTAATTTTGTGTCTAAGACAGTTTTTGTTTTTGATACAATCTGGCAGGAGAAATAAGCGTACCAAAAGTGGCCAAAAACAGGAAACTGATGGTAAAATAGTGGTGTGTATGGATCAATTCAACTTTGTCCTCATGTGACCTTCCTTCCTTTCCCCCACTCTTCTGTTTCAGAGTTCTCTCACTCTTCTCTCCAGCTCTTCTTTTCATGCTCCTCTCCCATTCTTTCACAGCTTTGTGGCTTGCTGTGGTGTGAGTTGTTTTTGCCACAACAGCATAAGATCGCAGGACACATATTAAAGCTCCAGTAACTGAACTGCCTTGCCTTGCCTTGCCTAAAGTACAACTGTATAAGTGAACATACTGTACAAGCTGTTCCCCTGACTTCCTCTGAAATGCGTATAATGCAATGAATAATTGATAAATGTTGGAAGTAGATATTTTGTTTTCTATACAACAGGACAATAAGGCCTACAGTAGTAGCAACAAGCCTTCATTCAACTAGGTTTATTGTGCCAGCTTTAACTATTATTTGTAACTCATCTGAACTTTTGATTTTTAACTCACAAGAGAAGTCATTGACATTTTGTGAAAAATGTCATCAACGACTTCTGGATTTTTCATATCCATACTGTACTTAATTTAGTCTCAGTAGTATTCAGGCACTAGTGTTCAAGTGTGATAATTACAACTAGTTTTGCAATTCCTGTGTCTGTTTGATAAGGCTTTCACAGTTTTTCGGTGGTAAGCTTTTGATATGACGGAGAAGCTGGAGGGAATGTCCGGTTAGCGTCACAAGTATATTAATGACGATACGTATAGCTGTAGGAGAGTGGATCAGAAAACAGTGAAACTCATATCTGTCTGAAAGTCAGAACAGGAATACAACTGTGGCAGAGAAATCCAAATCAGAGAGACTCTAATGTTACACTGAGACGACTGAAAGCTGAACATGGCAGATCTTTAAAAAAAATGGTGCTTCCTCTTGGCGACTCTGCGCCTGCTCTTTTATCAGGTTAATGTAATGATACAGCTCAGCTGGGGTTGAGTACAGTTTTGACTTGCTTCACCAAAAGCAAGGTGATGATAATGTTCTGTGCAGTTATCACCTGTTCTGATGCAACTGTGATAGCCTACATGAGATCACAGCATGGTGCACAACAGTCATTCTAGGGTTTATACTGAATTGTTTCATTTTTTTTAAAACAGTTAAAAATTGACTTGATATTGTGTGGCGATTTTATCCTATTCTGCACGTCTTGCAAAATGAGTGTAAATGACTTGTTGCCTAACTGTTGAACTTTTAATAAATAAAATGTCAGTTGCTGCACTTTTCACTTCACTCTAAGTTACCCAGGTTTGAAAATATATGTTTAGATTAGTGCTGGACTAGTATCTTTTGCCTCTTGTTTCTCTATTTTTAGGATTTTCTTTTCCATCTTGCCACAACTCCAAGCTGTGGTCTGTTATCTCCATTGTGATTAAAAAAAACAGCAGCTACAACAAAGAATCTTTCCACCTCTCTCACATGTTCTCTATTCCTCTCTGCCTGATGCTTCCTTCTCTCTTCATTGTCAATCTCTTTGTCTTACTCTTTCTCTCTCTCTCTGTTCCATTTCAGCCCGGCGTGTCTCATCAGCCACCTACTAGCCTACTTCCCACCTTTACCACCACTGTAGAGGTAGCCATGGCAACCAGCGCTGTGCCAAGTGACAACCTGCCAACGTACAAGCTGGTGGTGGTGGGGGATGGTGGTGTTGGGAAGAGCGCCCTCACCATCCAATTCTTCCAGAAGATCTTTGTGCCAGACTATGATCCCACGATAGAGGACTCGTATCTGAAACACACAGAGATAGACGGGCAGTGGGCAATACTGGATGGTGAGTGGACTAGTATGTGTGTGAGAGAATGACCTATATTTGTCCATGGCCCATCTACTATTTTGTTTATTTTTCATTTCCCTCTTAGTTTTCTCTTAAACACATCCATCACTGAACACGTTTTTGAAATGGTAACTCCCTAATATAAAATTTGGGAAAAAAGCTCTGTTTTGGTTGCTGCATGTGGGAGAAATTATACATTCTTCCCCCTGTGAAGTATTCAATTTGCTGGAAGCGTATAAAACTCTGGGAAACAGTTTGATAGTTTATAGGAAAGAGTCTTTGTGTAAACTCTTGACATAGCCTGTTATCAAGTATTGACAACTAATTAGCTCTGCCACGGTCTGAAAACACAATAGCTGTAAAATGCAACCAGGGATTGAAGGTGGCAGTCGGGGACAGATTACTGTGTCACAGGTTCACCAAAATCTACAAGGGGCTTTCTCTTAGGATTATGAAAGTGTGTGGGTGGAGGTGATCATACAAAAAAACTCTTGTTCTCAAAATCTATGTGTAGGAAATTGAAGCAACAATGACACACATATCAATTTAAATGTTTTACCAAACTGATGCTTTCAGTTTGGAAGACTCAAGAGTTAATATGAACAACCTTCACTCTGTACAGGTTATGATGTCAGAAGTTTCTGATTGACTATGTTGAATCAGTTGTGTAGATGGGGTAATCAAAAAAACTAAATAAAAGGTAACACTACACCTAACCCTGCAGCAGAATGATGCAAATTAATTTGTGTCCCTCCACCCACACCAGTGCTGGACACAGCCGGCCAGGAGGAGTTCAGTGCGATGAGAGAGCAGTACATGAGGACAGGGGACGGCTTCCTCATCGTCTTCTCTGTGACAGACAAGGCCAGCTTTGAACACGTCGACCGATTCCATCAACTCATACTACGGGTCAAAGACAGGTGGGTCCATGTACACACACCCTGCAAAGTAAAACTGAGGTATTTTGGAATGTATATTTCCATTGTCTACAACACTCATGTTAACTTAAACAGTATTATTTTATGATTTAATTTAAATGATGTATTAAGACTTGTATGAGACTTTCTTGAAACAAACAAGTCTTCTTGAAAGAGAGAACCAGAGGAACTCTTTGAAATGGGTTTAGTGTCAAACACCACAAGCCTGAAACCCATAGCTGGTCTTTTTTTCCTGTAGAGATAAAGAGAGGTGAGAAATCATCCAACCAGCCCAGTCATTCTCACTGGTTGGGATGTTAAAACATTCAAAAGTCTTTTGATTAGTAAAGATAAGACGTATGCTTTGACCTCAGCTCAACTTCCCCTTTCTTTCTGAGGAACAGACTTTTAACACATGTCTTTTTTTCTGCTTTAAGTTATATCTATTGGTTAAGATCCCATTTTTCTTCACCAATATAACAGCTGTGATCGAGGAACAGTATGGCCTGACTCGACTGAGTCACTTTAGAGTGGTTGCAGCAAAATAAAGACTGAGTTTGTCCCAGTCATCTTAACTAGAGTATTGAGTGAAGTGAAATAGAAGAGAAAGCACCTAAAATACCCAGTACATTCAGCCATTACTCTGAGAAACTGTGGGTGCACCAACTATAGCAGAAGGAAATTTCCATACAGGAGGCTAAAATTATTAGATGGATAAATAAAAGATTAATAATAATTATTAGATTAGATGTTATTGGGAAAACTTGACGATTTTTTTTTTTTTTTTTACTTAACTGATCCTCTGACCTTTTGTTTACTTCAAAGGCCTAGTACTGTAAGCTCCACCATATCTGGCTGTTATGGCTGACTCAACAATTACCAAATCCCATTTCAGAACAAAAACACCATACAAAAATTCAAAATAGAAGCCATTTTTACTTAATGCTACCTTGTCACTTCATATCCTCACAGAATACCAAACTTTGCCAGCCTCAGCTTGGACAGTTTTCAGTTTCGATGACTCAGCAGTAAGTGGCTGAGTCAGCACTGGTAGCATTGTCATATCTTGGTAGGTATTTTTCCACAGTCTTTCCTGGATCTGGAGCGAAGGCAGTGACCATGGATCTCTTCTGTGCCTCACCCTTGAAAAGCTGCAGGCCGTCGGTCACAACATCACTTTTGTTTTCAGAACAACTCTGTTCATTGTGAGAAACGAAAAGTATCTGTTCTCTGACTGACAACAGCCAATAAAAGTTGAGCTTGTGTTGGAACAAAAATAGAAGCTAGGATTTAGCTAGTCGCTGTCTGTCCATATTAGGTGGTTTTCTTTAGCTCACAAGAATTTAAGTGTTTCGGAAATTTGACACCTCACAGAAGAAAGTGTGAAGCACATGGTGGTTTTTTTCCCCTTTCTTTTAATACAAATGCCAGTGGCACCTGATGTTTTACATCACTTGTGTGTGGTTTTCATCTCAGGGAGGCCTTCCCCATGGTGTTGGTTGCAAACAAAGTGGACCTGGTTCATCTGAGAAAGGTCACCTCTGACCAGGGCCAAGAGATGGCAGCAAAACATAGTGTAAGTAGTGAGTTCAATGCTTGAAATCACTCATGTGTGTCCGTCACGGTGAAACTGAAATAAACAAACAATGTACAATAAAGTTTAATTTGATTTCCACAACTAAACCTTTTCTTTATTCCCTTAAGCTTTTTGTTAGCTACTGCAGTAACACAATGTGAATCTTAAGAATGTAACCTCAGCTTTCAGCACAGAGTTGCTGAGTTTGCTTTGTCTAGAGATGTGACTTCTCGGGACTTGTTATGTCAGGCTTTTTTTCTTTTCTATTTTGGATTCAAGGTTCCCTTTTTAGCTTTGCAAATTGCAGTGTTCACATGCGGCTTGGCATCATGACATCTGTCTCAGTCTTTGTCTAGGATGAGACTGAATTAATGGTTGTGGGGGTGTTTTAGATCTTAAACAAATCCTGTCTTCCTGTGACTCCCTTCTAGTTTCAGGTCTTTAGTGGGCTGTTATTTGTGACCCTGTTTCTCAGCTTCATAGCATTTGGTTGTAAGAGCTGAATGCCGATTCTAATCTGATTTTATACTGTAAATCCCTTATGTATTTCATTAATGTGAAACTCCAACTCACCAACCAACACCACTCCAGTAATGTGCGTTATTTTCAATATTTGTGTTTGCATCTTCAGATAACTTATATTGAAACCAGTGCTAAGGATCCTCCGATGAATGTGGACAAAGCCTTTCATGAGCTGGTCCGTGTTATAAGGTAACTACAGATTCACTTACAGTCACCATCCAGCCATCATTCCTCTTACTCTCACTGTATTTCATTTATTTAGAGGTTAGGAACAATGAGAGAGCATGACACTGCTGTGTGAGGGTTGTGAAATTGTTGCACAGAAGAATAGAAATAGGAGAGTAAAGTCCCAGAGCTATTTCCTGTCTTGACACATGTAATTTCAGAAGAATTTGGTTTATGTCCATGTTTTCTATGTGTTCATATCCTGTTTTAAGGCCTTGACTTGTCACCAGGGCCATTGAGCAGCAAGTAGTATTTTAAGAATTGTTCTCACACATAGCAGGCGAGGACTGCTGTGAACCCCTGTGTTTGTGAAAAGAAAATCAACCACGGAGTAGTGGAGTGCTCTCATTGTTGAACATGCCAGCTCTCTAACTGACTCATAAGGAAACTCCTCACAAAAAAAAATCTTAACTGAAGTGTGGACTGCTGAACCCACATTGCCCTCTTGTGGCCAGACTGTAGAAAGCCAGTTGTACGAGGACTGCATAGAAACATAGTGATTGTGATGCATCATCTGTATTTGTGTCATTTGCTTACAGCTTCCATGAACACTTAATGTAAAACTTAATTAGAGGTGAAACCTATTACTGGTTCGACCATATCTTTTTTAATTAATTATTTTGTATGATTATTTAATCAAAGCGTGTCTGCTTTGCTCTCCTTCTCCACACCCACAGACAACAGGTGCCAGAGCGAAACCAGAAGAAGAAAAAGAAGATGAAGTGGAGAGCAGAACGTTCCACTGGTTCCCACAGGTTTCACTGTGCCATATTGTGACTTCCCTCGTTTTTCTATATAACATACACACACTCACACGCACACCCACATACCTTTTTAGATGTCAGGGAACCCCCCAGCAGTGGTTAACTACTGGAGCACAAAAGGTGGGGGGGTGTCGCTGAATGGCTGGACGCATCCGGAGGGCATGTGGATTCACAAGGACACGTGAATCTGCAGTATCGGACTGATGTCCCCTCAGCCCTTCAAAATGCCTTGGAATGAGTGCTATGTCCTCCCATCCTCAATTTGTGGTCCCCTTTGAAGATCTCTCGACCCCTCCCATCTGTATTCAACACAGAACAGCAGTGTCACTGAACTGTTTCTCAATCAAAGTGTATTGTTGAATTGATTATCAAAAGTGCACAAAGATGACAGACTGAGGAAAACAAGCGACGGATATCACAATCACCTGGATATCGGAACTTAGGTATCCTGGATAAAGGAAAGGAAAAGGGAGGAACAGGCTGGAAAGGGCGCCTGGTGTATTACAGACCTACAACAAAACTGATGGTCATCACATTTCTGTCCTCACACCCCTACCGTTTCTCAGAGAAAAGCACCTGTGTGATCTCTAGATAGGCTGTTCTCTCTTTGAAGAGTGGACACCATAAGGGCATAGTGAATGAGTATGAGAGCTCTGACAGTGATTTTTTTTTGTCTCACCATGAAAATAGATGTCGTGTGGTGTTGTTGATGAGTGAGCTGCTGGTTCTGTGAGTGTAGCGTGTACCTTGTGGTCATGTGATGTCACTGGCTGTGAGATGTCAGTTCAGAGAGGATGAAAGGACGTGTTGTAGTAAGTGAAAGAAATGTGGCGTGATGCTGAGAAAGTGTGTCATATCGATTGACAGGTGAATGCCATGGCCATATCAACTTGTTGAATTCGTGTTTAAATATTATAATTGTAAAAGAGAGTGAGATTGGTCGGTGTATGTGGTTACACTTTAATATAAACATTACAGGGTTTTTATCAACACTGAGGTGTCAACAGCCATGTTTACAGACACTTAAAGGATTATTTTCCCATAAAATACAGACATGAGAGCCACTTAACAAAGGAATTATGTTTGGTTTAGGTTGCCTCTTCAGTCATTTTCAATGGCATGATATGTGCAGTCTTCATCAGTACTGTAAGAACAATAGCCCTAATATATAAATAAATATATGTACTGTATATATTTTTTGTTAATTTTTAGTCTTAACAGAATCTTCAACACAACATACTTTCCATGTTTTTTGTATCAAAAATAGAGAAAATCTGAATTATATTTGTGATATAAATAAATCTAATTATAGGTGGCAATGAAAACATATTCAATGCTGTTTTACAAAGGAAATTCTTAATGAAATAGAATAAAGTATAATGGGAGCCTCTCGTTTCAGAGCTGAAACAGGCTGGAGAAGCTGATTGCACTGGCCACTAACCAAAATAATGTGATGTCACTTTATTTCAATCTAGGGGCTTTTCAGACTGCACCACTGAATTCAGGACTATGTGCTTAAGATGAAACACGCTCGGTAAATGACAATACTCTTTCAGATCGGGCTTATATATGCTGTAGCCCTCGGACTATGTCAGAGTGAGAAAGCCTTGCTGACCACCAGGCAGATAAAGCCATGTAAACCCAGCTACAGGCTCTGTTGTAGGTGTAGGAAAACCACACACACACTCCAAGCAACAAAATATTCAGTGTATACATGTTTGTAGTTGCAAGGTGGATGGGAATGTACAATTTAATAACCTATGAAATGGCTTGTACTGTTATCGCACTAAAGTTTCGGTGGACAACATTTTTTGTCTGGATGAATACCTTTTCTTGAAGGAATACATTTTTGCACTTTTAATACAATTTCTGACTTTCCTATTGGCATGTTTTTTTCTGTTCAATCCTGTAAGTGAAACAAAAAGGCACGGGCAGAGTGATTTGAATGTAAAAATCAAACAACAAATGAAGCAAATAGGCGATAGTGTCGTAGCCCTGTGTGCCTGTGTATGCCTGTTGCCTTTGCGATGATTGTAACAGAGATTAGAAGAAGTTTGAATCGATTCATTCGAAAGGCATTGAAAGAAAAGTTCCATATTATTCTGTTTTGAATTAAGAAGGTTGAGTGTGAAAAATCTCTCAAAGTGGACGGCATACAACTGCACCTCAGCATGAAAGTGGAGAATCAACCTCAACAAAAGACAGAATACAGTGTCAATCTGCATCTGCTGTTCAAGGGACCTCACAGAGAGTTTCCGGAGCAGGACTGAAAACATTGAAGTACTGATCACAGAACAATGAAGCAACAGACTCTGGATCGTTGGGGAGAAAAAAAAGTAAAAAAAAAACAAAACAAAAAAAGACAAAAAAAAAAAAAGAATGTGTTTGATGAAAATGTTGCATCATGTATGTTTGATACCATTTTGTATTATTGATATGAATTATTGATATGATTATTGCAAAGTGTTTTTTAAACAACTGAATAATTTATTAATGTCTATGTTACCTCAGTGTGTCCCAGACCTGGACAAAAAAAGGAAAAAAAACAAACTCCCCCACATTTTTTTTCTTTTTCATTTTTTGGGACTCTCATTAGCTCAAAGACCTTTTTGTCTTTAAGCTCTCAAGTGAAGAGACGTATAATGTATGTGTTGTGGACCAAGATGAAGAAACACAAGTTGGTCCTGAGGTACAAAAGATCAAATAAAATAAGATTTAAGACCTCAACTCTATTGAAGCTCATGTGGATGGCCTCACATTGACAAGATAATCATACAAGGGTCAAAATGAGACAAGTTTGTAACTTTAAATATGTTTAATTCTTCAATGTGGACTAGTACCCAGCAACTGGTTAGTTTAGCTCAGGATAAAGACTGGAAATTGGCCAAAAGGTAACAGCCAATTAGATAAAGCTCTATAATTAGCTGGTAAAATCTCAGTTGTTTTAAACCTCGGTTTTACGTTGGTTTATGTCCTGGATTATTTCTTATTGTTGAATAGTGCTTGATTTTCTGACTCGTGCTAAACGAAGCTAAGCTAACCAGCAGTTGGCTCAAGCTTTACATTTGCTTCACAGACATAAAACTGGGATCAATCTACTCACCTAATGCAGAGCAACAAAGCAAATACGGTTACTTCCAAACTATTCCTGGAAGCTGACTATGCTCTTGTTACCTTGCTCATATTTGTCATCATGGCTGGTACAAATAAATCTACTGATTTTATATATTATGATGGTTTTATATATTTGACCCTGGATTATATGTGAGCTAAATTGATCACTAAGGTTTTCAATGACTGGAGAGGTAGCATTTTCAAATAGACACCAAATATTGTTGGGATTATGCAACTGATTTCAGTTGTGTATATACTGAAACTTCATCAGTATGTGAGGGGCCATTTAAACAATAAGAGAGGGAAAAAAAATATTGGAGTTTTCACACTAGTTGTGTAATGCGTGTTTTTGGACAGGTCTGTTGTGTTCTAACTGGCTGTGTCAGACTGAGGAGCTAGACGAGGCACAAACAAACTGTGGCCTTCTTATCTAGCCTCAGGGTTCGATTATATTTCAATAAAAAAATACAAGTATTGTGACTTTAGATGTTTGACTCCTGTATTTTTTTTATGATGGGGGGGGGGGGGGGGGGTGGGGGGGGGGGGGGGGGGGGGGGGGGGGGTATTAAAATGCAGAACCACACACTATCTCACTCCTGAATAAGCTTGTAATCAGAGCTGTGTCCAACAGCCACGATGAACAAGCCCACATATGTTTTGAGAGTCAACCTGCTTGTTCAGCAGAAGCTGCTCCCCTCATTATTCTTCAGGGCTGTCAAGCTCGGTGCTGTAGGAACGCTAAAAGCTCCATTTTGCCTAATTGATTTCAGCCCCTGTGGGAAGTGAGGCAGGCCGGCACATAGATCAGGTACTGCATCTCTGCTATTGATTTATATTCCGTGTTTGTCTCCGAGTGAAACATGGAGAGGGTATCAGCGCGAGACGAGGTACAAGAGAGCTGCAAGACATTCTTCAGGGTTAAGAAGAAGAAGGGGTACCATTTGAATACGAAAGGAACCATGTGACTGACTTAAAAGGAAAATAATTCAAACATGCATTATACAAGTGAGTCTGAAAGATCAGATGTAATTTGGTTCATGCAGCATCAATTAGAGTCTGTAGAGAGGAACCAAAGACAGGATGTTGACATAATCAGGTGCATTTTGCCTGTACCTTCAAGTCTCTGAACTCTCTTTGGTTGCTATTGGAGGGTTTACCAGTGGGGGTCAGCATTTACTCACTATGATTACTTTTTCAGTTAGAGTTTATCAAATAAAAATCTAAATCCATCAGAGAGAAAAACGTAAATAAACCAATCCCTGAAAAAAGTCTTTCAGTGTCTGGATCATCAATCATTTTGCATGCTAAATGAAAAAAAAAGAACTGTCAGAACAAAACACAAAAATGATCAGAGCATGGCCAGTGTCCGTAACGCTACCTGCCTACCTCATATCTGATGAGTGGTCAGAATACAAGAGTCACACCGGCTTGGATGTTACCCGGGTCAACAAGGTTTGCGTTGGGTGTTTGGGAATCAGGGAAACCTGATGAGTGGTGGGATGCTGGAACAAGACATTCATGGACAAATGTAGAGCATGAGGAACTATTAGTTAGAATTAGTTCTTCTACACAAACCTAGTGAGAAGTGTTACATGCAGAGGATGTGTGACTTGTGGATTTTTCGGACTAAGCCCCAACAAGACACTACAGCACAGACAGATGTGATGCAAGAGCAGCTGACTTGAGGCTGAATATGATAAACAAGCAGGACACTTTCTAATAGAATGCAGCACTACAGAGAACCCCTATTGTGACCATCACTGAGGCCAACAAGCTGATATACGTACACCACAGCAACATACTTTAGATGCATGGCCCCAATATGAACATCAACCATAAATCAGTTTAGACACAGTTAAAGGAAATAGTTGGACAATAGTTGAGTATTGTCTTCCTCAGTAGCAATGTTACAACCTTACTTTGTCCTTGTGGTGGAATCAAGAGGTTATGTTAAAAATAATTTTCCAAATAAGAGACAATTTAGTCTAATGTCTAATGTCTAGCCGTCTGACATTTCTTCACATTCAAAGTGTCCACACCCCTCAGCTCAATAAATCTCAACTCCTCCCACAAATGGCTTCATCCAGGTCATCACCCTGTACATCTTCCCTCTGCTGCACTGATAATAAAGAGCTTTTGCAATTTTTCAATAAAGGTCCAAAGCCTCAGCGGACAAATAGGTTAGATGTTAGTTATATTTTTCTTGTGTTCAGACAATTGAAATCAAGAGTGATGTTACCTGCTTGACAGTTTCGACTGTGACTCCAGTCTTCCTCAGAAGCGTCATCCGACGTGTTACTGACGTGTCATTTATCAGCTGGTCGGTACGGCGGACCTGTCAGAGTCCGCCGTACCGACCGCGCCCCCTCCGCCCTGGGTGGTCTCTGGAGCACGGAATCCCAGGTGTGCGAGAGAGTGTACGCCCCCTCGTCCCGGTTGATGGTGTCCCTCGCCCGCTTCCTGATCTCTATGGCCTCTTTTATCCAGCGTTTGAACTTGTTTGTTTCTGATGTGATGATTTTGCCTTTGTCCCATTCCATGATGTGATTATTTCTTCTGCAGTGGTCTGTGATTGCTGATTTTAGGTTTTCCTGTTCTGCTTTTTCTTTTTGTGTCCGTGTGTATCGTCCAGCTGTCTCTTTTTCGCATTCTTTTTGGTGTTCTTTTTTCCTTATGTTGAATGACCTCCCTGTTTCTCCGATGTATGTTTTGTTGCATGATTTGCATGGTATTTCATAGATGACGTTGCATTTGTGGTCCGGTGTTATTTTATCTTTTGGGTGAACTAGTAGTTGACGGAGTTTTGTATGTGGTTTAACTGCTGTGTTGATGTGATGTTTCTTCATGATCCGTTGTATTGATTCTGTTATTCCCCGGATGTATGGTATGGTTATGATGTCTTTGGGTTTGTCGTCTATCTTTCTCGTATGTTTTGTTTTTTCGTCTTTTTTCTTTTTCTGTTTGTTTGTGACTTGTTGTTTTCCTTTTTCTATGGCCCATCTAGGGTATTGACAGAGTGTGAGTGCATGTTGGATGTGTTTTTCCTCCTCCTGTCTGTCTATTTCTTCTGTTATGAAGGTGGCCCGTTCGTATAGTGTTCTGACAACTGAGAGTTTGTGTGCTGTGGGATGTTCTGATGTCCAGAGGAGGTACTGGTCGGTATGTGTGGGTTTCCTGTAAACTGTTATTTTAATGCTGCCGTCTTCTTTGTGGTGAATGTTTATGTCCAGGAAAGCTATGGTCCGGTTTATTTCTTCTTCGTGTGTGAATTGAATATTGCCAGTGCTGTCCATGGTGTTCAGGTGATCTGTGAGGTCTTGTGTGTGTCCGGTTTTTATTTTCTCCAGGATGTCATCAACGTATCTTTTCCATAGTGTAGGTTTATAGTGGGCGGGTGCTGTATGTATTGCTTTGGTTTCCAGGTCCTCCATAAAAAAACTGCTCATGATTGCGGATAGTGGGTCTCCCATTGCGAATCCTTCTGTTTGCCTGTATATTTTATTTTTGAACTGGAAGTAGGTGGATTTGGCAACAAAGAAAAAGCAGAACAGGAAAACCTAAAATCAGCAATCACAGACCACTGCAGAAGAAATAATCACATCATGGAATGGGACAAAGGCAAAATCATCACATCAGAAACAAACAAGTTCAAACGCTGGATAAAAGAGGCCATAGAGATCAGGAAGCGGGCGAGGGACACCATCAACCGGGACGAGGGGGCGTACACTCTCTCGCACACCTGGGATTCCGTGCTCCAGAGACCACCCAGGGCGGAGGGGGCGCGGTCGGTACGGCGGACTCTGACAGGTCCGCCGTACCGACCAGCTGATAAATGACACGTCAGTAACACGTCGGATGACGCTTCTGAGGAAGACTGGAGTCACAGTCGAAACTGTCAAGCAGGTAACATCACTCTTGATTTCAATTGTCTGAACACAAGAAAAATATAACTAATATATTTGAGAAGACAAAATGAACATAATTAATCTAATAGGTTAGATGTTGATAACAGGACATAAACCAACCATTTTTTAGGCCTTTTCTCGAAATTGCATATCCATAATAAAATGAGTATCTCTGCAACCACAAGGTCTATTTGAATACTTTTAGTGTCATAGTAAAGGGGAAAAAAGAGAGAAATTGCTGAGATGTGTAAATTTCAGTATGTGTTAGCCTACTGGTGAAGAGTAAATGAAGATGGCACACAGAATTTTTTTTTATAAAATGAATATTCGCCCACCCAAAAAATGATGTGATGTGATTGACAGTACTGGCAGCCAATCAGAATCAGCCAAATCCTGAAATGTGTGACCCGCAGGCTGTTGTGTGCGGCGCTCACAAAGGTTCCCCCGCTCCTAAAGCCCGTCCGGACCGATTTAGATGTAACACCGGTCAAAGTTCAACTGGAAATATTGTGGATTTACCCTTAAAACAAACTTTTCACGGCAAAACAGCAAAGGTAAGAGGAAATTTACAACCATGTTTTGGCCAAGCAGTGTCTGTGTTTGCTCGACTTTGCTCGTTTTTGGCTTCTCTCTTTGCCGTGCTTCTGTGTAGCTGCAGGTGCTATGTAGGCCTATCGTTCCAATCTTTGTAGCCGGCTCTTTCATATGAGCAGTAGCTGAAGTGTTTTGCATAATGTACAGTAATATACGAGCCAGACATGTGGCGATTGGGTCCACACAGAGGTGCTGAATGAAGTTTGATGTTTAGTTGTTTATTTGAGAAGTGTTTGGGCTGTGTTTGGGTCATATAAACATGGTTTTTACTTTTTACACGTTGTAGACCTTCTGCTGTTTAATTTGATGTAAAATATGACTATATTCTTTCATAATTAGTGCTATAGAGGCTCTGTGGTTGATCTGTATGTCTGCCAGTCCCCCAAATGGGGACTTTGTTAAAGAAGGCCACTAAAGTGCTGTTCTCTGCTTTGGTCACTAGAGAGTACTGCTGCTCTTTCCACTGGAGATCATTCAGGACTTCTCAGCAAATTAAGCCCAATTGGGTGTCCTTTCCTTACAACTAGTAATACATCAGCTGCCAGACTGATCACGATAATTAAAAACAACTGACCTCCCTGTTCATTTGAGTGTAGATTTGCAGGTTCTGACCTGCTGTTCATCACTGACACTATGTGTGTCACAACGTGTTTCTCCACCTCAGATAAGGCTAAAAATGGACTGTTTCATTTGAGTACAGAAACATGCGTTCTGCTCTTTTCTTCATCGAAATGCACATTGAGTCCTGCTCTTGGTCATGTAGTAAAAGAGCCTACTGCAGGTCAACAATGCATGTGCATGTATCATTATATGTATAATGCTAAAAATGCACTGAAGGAGAGAGATTTCTGTGTCATATTAGCGTGACTACAAAAAATACTCTGCAAATAGAAGATGCAACTTCAGGTGCCATAGATAAAGGTGGTGGGTGACAACAGTGGTGCTCATGGTGATGTAAGCAGGTGGTTAAAGAGGACAGGTTGGAAGGATCATACATTTCAGGAGGGAGGCAGGGCAGGCAATTAGCAGGGTGAAGGTATGAGGTTGTGGATTTCCCTGTACCTCATGAAATTATAGGAAATGAGTGATGGCAGGAATTAGAAAGATATAAAGGGTAGATGAAAGCAATCAAATCAAAGAGAAATGTGGAGGCCAAGACATCTCATTAATCCATTAGTCACTGAACAGTTTACCTGAAATCAAGCACGGCATCAGTAATCAAAGAGATGGGAAGAAAGCATGAAATTCAAATGTAGTGAGGAAGAAAGAAAACATAAAAAAACAAAAAATGTTGTATCAGCTTGGTGCCCCATGTTGGTATATGTTATAGGCCTACTGCAACATCCATCCAGCTGTCTACACAGGCTGTGTAATGGGCTCCCATTTCACTCATACTATAGCTAGACTACTGTATGTCTCTATATGTGATGTGAAAGTTTGTTGTGTGCTATGTAGCTAAACCCTTAAGTGAGGTTGCAAGCCACCCAGCTGGAAAGCATGTACCCCATTCCCTGCCAAAGCCCCATTACAGAGAGAGAGTGAAAGTACTTTTTTCTTTTGCTCCATCCAGACTCGCTCAATTTTTAATGTGTCTCCAAGTTTCAACAGGCTGCAGGCAATTAGCCATCACTTTGCAGAAATTGTTGCTCCTCCTCCAATGTGTGCCATTCCCTCCCTTGTGCATGTCAGTCATAAAAACATTACATGTGACTGGTATTAATGCTGTGACTGATATGTTGCTGATGATGTGTACTCCACAAAGCAACAAAAAAGAGCTTAAACTTCTAATCAATCAAATTACTAATGATTCAGATTGAACAAGCCATGGACAAACACCAGTCAGCATCAATAACAAAAGCAGTTACCTGCTTTGATGTTAAAGCTACTCGGGATAGGAAGATAGGAAGGAGATATATAGGAATCTATATACTGTATCTATAGGAATATAGGAATCTGAGAGGCAGCAAGGCAGTCTAGAGAAACAAGGGAAAATGCCAATTAGATACATGTGATCGAAAACACACAATAGAAAACCACAAGCAAACGCAAGCAAAAACACTGACGCAGGCACTAAACAAGACAGCATTATCTGGCTGAGTAGTGGAGTCTGTGCATAGTGAGGTCGATGAGGAGTGGATGGAGAACAGGTGTTCCTCGTTACTGTTCCACCAGGGTCAGCCCCACCTCCTGCTACACACCACACTGCAACACAGGGAAGAGAGGGAGAGACAAAGAAAATCACCAACAACCAGAAATACACACAACAGACCACCATTACAGTTTGTGGAACTAATTTTTCCTTTCATGGTTGGAATTTTTGACAGTGCTAATTACAGAGTGCTCAGGGTCATGGAGAAAAAAATTATTTACTCGACAACCCTACGTGACGTAGGCCTAGATCTGGACCCAGAATTTTATACCTTTTAAACCTTGACCACACATTTATAGATGGTTATTTTTCTTTCCACAACTCCAAATTTGTTGGTAATGCAAAATAAGCCACCTCAAGTAAAAGTGTTGTTAAATCATGTGCTTACCATTAAAAAAAACACACAGCAGAATTATTCTCCTGTAAAATGAAAATATTTGAAAGAAATGTGTATATTTCAAATTTAAAACAAACTTCTAATCAATGAAAGAGGATCTGGACTCAACCAGGAAAGGGCCCTTAGGGGCACTAGCTTGCAGATACTGCTACAGTAAAATATAAGAGTTGTATCATCAGCATAGAAATGAACATTTTAATATCCTAAAATCAGGGAGATCACGTGTAGGGATGCAACAATACACCAATCAACACTGATCAATGAGTCAATAGCATTGATCCAAAAATGAAAACATGAATTAGTCATTGATTTTTCTAATTAAGTCATTGTTGCTTTCCCTCAAGCTACAATGACAATGAGGAGGAGATGCGGAGATGCGCTGAGATCGCGAGATTTGGGATTAAACATGGCGGCGCCCTGCTGCTAGATTAGACCACAACTTTTCTCCCACTTTTTCAACCAAAACCAACATAAAACACACCAAAAAGATCACAAATTTCAAAGAATAACACACCCAGACCACACGGGAAGGTATCGCACGCTGATCAGAGTGGAGGACCTCGAAGACTTCATTGATAACTACTACTACCGCCTCGCAATGAATAACGACAGCCTGGACGAGTTCACTCTCAACCCCAATAAACGGAAAAAGAAGGATTCAGCCACCGACACAGACAATCTCCTAACCACGGATATACAGGTCAGTGTACTCCAATCCATAAACAAAAAACTGGAGGTTCTCGGCATGCTTCATCAGGAAATAAAAGACCTCAAATCCAGCCTTGAATTCACACACAACCAAGTTACTGATCTTCAAACAGACAACACACTACTACACACCACTGTTGAACTACTCACCTCCCAGATATCCACAATCCAAAAAGAAAATAAGATTCTGAAAGAAACTGTCCTGGATATACAAACACGGAGCATGTGAGACAATCTCATCTTCTCAGGTATCCCCGAAAGCACGACAGATAACCCCGACACACTCGTTCGCAACTTCATGCAAACCACTCTCAAACTCCCGTCAGACTCCGTCAACAAAATCACGTTTCACCGCATACACCGCCTTGGAACCCGCACCGGATTACGCCCCCGTCCCATCATAGCAAAGTTTGAACATTTCCAACAAAAAGAACTGGTAAAAAGCAAAGGGAGGGAACTGAAAGGAACCGCGTTCGGGATGAACGATCAGTTCCCCAAGGAAATAACTGAAAGACGAAAAGTACTGTACCCCATCCTCAAGCAGCGCAGGCTGAAGGGGGAGCGGGCCACTCTGGTTGTGGACAAACTGTAGAGGGACAATTATTCCGGGACTCCTCCATCACACCCTGGCTCATATAAGATGCAGATTTAAAGCAGAAGTGAGTGGTCCGGTCGTTTTCGCTAATGCTGCGTTCCAGGCAGGCTTTTGAAATCATAAATTACAGCTTCAAGTCACAACTTACGACTTTGTAGCGTTCCAGGCAACCCACTCGTGTTTTTCCGACCTGTTTTACCGGTGAAAGTCACTATAACGGCCACTCGTAACTTCCGACCGGTGAACTCGTACCAGATCGAACTGGTACCACTTCACGGTCGGAAAAATACGAGTTTCCTTGAACGCACCATAACAGTCCTCGTCGCTACGTCACCACATTCACGGCGTTCCTTGGCTGCACACACAGCCCTGCATGCCGTTCTCTCTCCTCATTGGATAAAAACTGTAGGATACGATAAATGTTTTCTCTTCGGCTCAGAGCAGAGCAGAGTGACTGAGAGACCCATGTTTCAGTCCAAACACTCTATGTAAGTGATTGCTGTCGGAAGATATAACTATTTAAGACTTATATTAACACAAATATATCACTCACTTCTGCTTTAAGTCTAACTGCTCAAATTCTTCTCATTGAAGATGCATATGTAAAAATCTCACTCTCATGTTATGCGCCCCCCCCCCCCCCCCCCCCCATAATTAAGAATGGAAGCTCGTATCTCTTGCACTCAATTGACCTCCGCCTCTCTCTGTCTCTCTCTCTTTCTCTTTCTATGTGTCTCTCTTCTCTCTGTATCTCTCTTTCTCTCACTCTCTTTCCCTCTTCCACTGTATGTCTTCTTCACATTCACTTTTGTGTCAAGTTTGTCTCATGTTACTGTATTGTTGGTACTATTTTGCATATCCTATATTGCATCCACACCACACACACACACACACACACACACACACACACACACACACACACACACACACACACACACACACACACACACACACACACACACACACACACACACCTACACACACACACACACACACACACACACACACACACACACACACACACACACACACACACACACACACACACAAGCTATACTCACAGACACAATCTTGACAGAACCCCACCTACATTAACATAATACAGACAATTTGTGCCCGGCCCAAAAGGACAGGAATCTTAAATCATCTAATCAAATTAAACGCAGACATTTGTTTACTACAAGAAACCCACCTATCTTACTCCGAATCGCATTTACTCAAATCTCAACAATTCAAGTCTTTTCATCCAATTACAACAGTAGACAAAGAGGTGTTTGTATTTTAGTAAACAAAAAAATCCCTCTGATCCACCATTCCACGATAACTGACCCAGAAGGACGATACGTTATAATCACTGCATCCATACACAACAAAAAATTCACAATTGCAAATATATACGGTCCCAATTCTGATAACCCATCCTTCTTCAATACATTTTTCTCTACATTACAGGAATCTACAGATATTATAATTGGCGGCGACTTCAATACAGTAATTAACCCCACAACTGACCGATCAAGCACAGCAGGCAATTCAAGATTATGGCATTCTACTGAACTATTAAAGCAATATATGACAGATTTTGGTCTTGGCGACAGTTGGAGACTGAGCAACCCATCATCAAGAGAGTACACTTACTTTTCTCCACTACATCAATCATTTTCTAGATTAGACTTCTTTCTGATCAGCAACACATTTTTAAGTAAGGTATCGGAAACCATTATACATCCAATCATACTCAGTGACCACGCTCCAGTATCCATCTCCATAAAAATCGAATCAGCTATACAACACTCTCTCTTCCTAGAAGTGAACGACACCCCAGATATTTCACCATCAGTACTATGGGAAACCGGTAAAGCAGTAATTAGAGGACAAATAATTTCATACTCAACAAACAGGAAGAAAAAGGAACAAGAACTAGAAAAACACCTGGAACAAAAATTGAAACAACTTACAGACATTTATTCAAACAACCCCAACGAACAATTAAAAAAGGAACTAGATAACACCACATTTCAGCTAAATGAAATCATAAGCAAAAAAACACAATTTTTGATACAACTCAAATATGATAACTTTGAAAAAAATAATAAACCAAGTAAATACTTAGCTAGTCTTCTGCAACGTAAAAAAGAGAAAGCAATAATTCCAACTATAAAAAACTCAATGGGCGAAACTATCCAAAACCCACAAGAAATAAATAAAATCTTTCTATCCTTTTATGCTAATTTATATTCCTCAAATACAGACCCCAAACCATCCGAGATACAATCCTTTTTTAATAATCTAGAATAAGCAACCAAAAACGTAATAACGGCCAATAACGTAATAACAGCCAATAATGTAATAATTTTGGCCATTTTAAATGTAATAAAGCCAATAATGTAATAACGTGCCAATAATGTAATAAAACTTTTGAGCCAATAACGTAATAACTTTTTGCCAATAATGTAATAATTTATTACATTATTGGCTGGTAATAACTGGTGTCGATAATGTAATAATACATAAATATGACTGCAGTTCTTGGAAATAAAAGGGTTTTTTGCAGTTTCTGTGCAGTTTGCTAATCAAGAATAGGTAAGTGGATGACATAGTCATCATATTTATTCATCCAAGATATGTACTATCTTTCATCTCTCTCTCTCTCACACTTCTACCATGCTTAATGATATGTTTGCAAACGGAAGAAGTAAGCATTGTAGGCTATCAACAACCTCCAAAACATAACCAAACTTGTGTATTGAATGGTGTCTGCCAGCCAGTTTATGTTTCAGTCATGTATAACTTCCTGCCTCAGACAAACCATGTGAAATGTGATAATCCCAGCATGGCTCGGAGGAGCAATGGAGTTGATTTGGTTTTACCATTCTCTTTCTATTTGAATTTTTTTTTTCAACACGTTGAGCTTAAAGGTCCCGTGTTGGATAAAGTAACATTTTGATGTTATTTTGTTGTTTTTTTTGTTTTTTACAGTGATAATAAAGCAACATAGGTTCTATATTTATACTGTGAAAGTATAAAGGTAGTTTTTTCATTCACAAATGTAAAAAAAAAAAAAAAAAAAAAAAAAAAAAAAACTACCTTTATACTGTATGGAGCAATACAAACATCTACCTTTAGACTTTCACAGTATTAATATAGAACCTAAAGCTGCTTTATCATCACTGAACATTGAAATGTCACTTTATCCAAATGGGACCTTTAAGCTCAATGTTTTGATGTAGTTTAATTTTCAAACATGAAAATCAAAATTAGACGTATGAAACCTGCAGAGATTTCATTTTAGATCTCCAACAGCTGGTTTCAGTAGTGATCTATTTGTTGATTGGTGCTGCAAAAGAAAACATTTCTTTGAGAAAGACATTTCTGAAAGTGTACAATTGTGCTGCCACTTCATTTGGAACTTCATTTGGGTGTTCTGGAGATAACGCTAACCATCAAGTTGGACAAATGATGGCTAAATATGTTAATTTAAAAAAAATCAATGGTAAAATCAAATCAACGCCATTGCTCCTCCGAGCCATGCTGGGATTATCACATTTAACATTACCTATTCCCAATGGTTTGTCTGAGGCAGGAAGTTATACATGACTGAAACATAAACTGGCTGGCAGACACCATTCAATACACAAGTTTGGTTATGTTTTGGAGGTTGTTGATAGCCTACAATGCTTACTTCTTCCGTTTGCAAACATATCATTAAGCATGGTAGAAGTGAGAGAGAGAGAGAGGTGAAAGATAGTACATATCTTGGATGAATAAATATGACGACTATGTCATCCACTTACCTATTTTTGATTAGCAAACTGCACAAAAACTGCAAAAAACCCTTTTATTTCCAAGAACTGCAGTCATATTTATGTATTATTACATTATCGACACCAGTTATTACCAGCCAATAATGTAATAAATTATTACATTATTGGCAAAAAGTTATTACGTTATTTGCTCAAAAGTTTTATTACATTATTGGCAAATTATTACATTAGTTATTACGTTTTTTGTTGCTTATTCTAGATTATTAAAAAAGGATTGTATCTCGATGAATAAATATGACGACTATGTCATCCACTATACCTATTTTTGATTAGCAAACTCCACAAAACTGCCTTTTATTTCCAAGAACTGCAGTCATATTTATGTATTATTACATTATCGGCACCAGTTATTACATTGTCAAAGGTTTTTTTAATACTAGGCCAATAACATAATAACCAGCCAATAATGTAATAACTTATTAATGTAATAACTTATTACATTATTGGCAAAATGTTATTACGTTATTGGCTCAAAAGTTTTATTACATTATTGTGCATGTTATTACATTATTGGCTTTATTACATTTAAAATTGCCAAAATTATTACGTTATTGGCTGTTATTACGTTATTGGCCGTTATTACGTTTTTGGTTGCTACAAACCACTGATCTAGATCTACCCAAATTATCTAAACAAGATGCAGAAACACTTGATAAACCATTAACTCTAGATGAACTTTATAAAGCACTACTCCAGATGCCCAATAATAAATCACCCGGACCTGACGGCTTCCCCCCGGAATTCTATAAACATTTTTATAAATATTTTTTTGGCGTTTTTGCCTTTTTTTTTATTTTGATAGCACACAGTATAGATAGACAGGAAAGGGGGAGGCAGAGAGAGGGGGAATGACATGCAGGAAAGCTCTGCCCGACGCGGGATACGAACCGGGGACGCCTGCGTTGAGGACTGTAGCCTCTACATGGGGCGGCCGCCTTAACCACTGCGCCACGCACCGCCCCTTCTATAAACATTTTTGGCATATATTATAAATATATATTATATTATTTTAGAAATTAACATTAGAAATTCAAAATACATCACAAATTCCTTCCCACATGAATACATCTGTTATATCAGTTTTACTTAAACCCAATAAAGACCCAACGCAACCTTCTAGCTATCGCCCGATATCACTCATAAATACAGACCTAAAAATGATTACCAAAGCCCTAGCCATCAGATTAGAAACAGTTATCTCCACCTTAATACATCCCGACCAGACAGGATTTATTAAAAAAAGACACGGCTCCGACAATATACAAAGACTATTTAATATCATCAATCTGACACAACAAACCCAAACCAAAACAATAATTGTATCACTAGATGCGGAAAAAGCATTCGATCAAGTAAATTGGACTTTTTCATTACATAAACTATACAAATTTGGCTTTGGAGAACCGTTCATTCATTGGATTAAAACACTATACACCTCACCTAAAGCCACTGTCACCACAAACGGAATCACATCACACAGCTTCACACTTCACCGCGGCACCAGGCATGGATGCCCACTCTCTCCATCTCTATTTGCTATCTTTATAGAACCGCTTGCTGCCGCCATACGTCATAACAACCTCATTAAAGGAGTCAACACTACAAACCATCAACACAAAATAAGCCTTTATGTAGACGACATTCTGTTGTACTTACAGGATCCATTACCATCAATAAAATAAACTTTTAATCTTATTAATACATTTTCAAAAATCTCCAACTATACAATAAACTGGAACAAATCAATCATATTACCACTATCAGAAGATGCTTGGGATTCTGCAGGACCGAACCTATCACTTCCACTATACACTGGGAATATCAGGTATTTAGGTATCGACATTTCCCCCAGGCTGTCAGAGTTCTTTCACCTTAATTACAACCCATTACTAAAAACAATAGAAGACGACCTACAGCGCTGGATGAATCTACCACTCTCACTACTAGGAAGAATAGCCACAGTCAAAATGAAGATACTCCCCCACATTAATTACTTTTTTTCAATGCTACCTATCATACCAACACACAATTGGTTTAAATCTATAGTCTCCAGCATTACTCACTTCTATTGGAAAAATAAGAAACCAAAAATCAAACTACTGATCTACTTTACAAAAAAATAAATCCCAAGGCGGGCTAGACGCACCAAACTTTTACTCATACTATCTCGCAAATCAAACACAATATATTGCAAAATGGATCCACCAAACCAACCACAATACTTCATGGGCAGACTTAGAACAGCATTATTGTCAAAACATTTCACTCACAGATCTACCTTTTTTAAATGCTACCATTAAAAGACATTCCTGCTTTAAAAACACAGTTATCGCCACAACTCTGACAGCCTGGTGGAAAGTCATCAAGATCTTCAACTCCACTCCAGCACCATGTAAACACACACCAATATGGCACAACCCGGACTTTCAACTCCATAACAATCCCCTTCACTATCGCACATGGGCACAAAAAGGTATCACTCATCTCCGACATCTTTTTAATAATAATCAGTTTATAGATTTCAAAGACCTCATACAGAACCACGGGATTGACAGAAACCAGTTTTTAAATTACTTACAACTTAAATCCATACTTAAATCCAAAATTAACATATCTGACAACCTACTTAAATCCCCGGAAATAATTGACAACATAATTCAATTTACACATTTAAACAAACTAACCTCCAAATTATATAGATTAAAGGGATAGTTCACCCTAGAATGATATTTCGCTCATTATCTACTCACCCTCATGTTGACTAAGGGCTGGAAGAATTATCAGAGTCCACCGTCCCTTCTCTTAGTTACAGGGGGTCTCGGCGTAGCAGTGAATTTCAATGAAACGGTTGCAAAGGGACACCGGAGCTCTTCGTAAAAAAACACACACAAAAAAACATCCAAATACCTCCATGATGCTCGTATGTAATGTCCGTCTTGTGCTGAAGCCCCAAATTGCGTAATTGTCCCGAAAAAAAATTAAATAAGTCTATATTTTAAGCTTGTTTGTAGCGGAAGCTTCTCGTCTTCTTCTTCTTCTCCTCTTCCTGGTCCGTCCAAATATCGCGTGATTTGCGCCGGCGTCAGTGCGGTTACAGTACTGCGAATCACGCGATATTTGGACGGACCAGGAAGAGGAGAAGAAGAAGAAGACGAGAAGCTTCCGCTACAAACAAGCTTAAAATATAGACTTATTTAATTTTTTTTCGGGACAATTACGCAATTTGGGGCTTCAGCACAAGACGGACATTACATACGAGCATCATGGAGGTATTTGGATGTTTTTTTGTGTGTGTTTTTTTACGAAGAGCTCCGGTGTCCCTTTGCAACCGTTGCATTGAAATTCACTGCTACGCCGAGACCCCCTGTAACTAAGAGAAGGGACGGTGGACTCTGATAATTCTTCCAGCCCTTAGTCAACATGAGGGTGAGTAGATAATGAGCGAAATATCATTCTAGGGTGAACTATCCCTTTAATATTAACCTCAGATAACTCAATTACACTTCCAATAACTCACTGGAACGCAGACTTGAACATCTCTCCCTCACTAGAATTCTGGACAGACCTCTCCACGATATTGGACTGCAGAATCCCTTCATCCCCACAGCTATGTTTACTAGGAGACACCTCAATAACCACCATACCAAATAAATACAAGAATAGCTTGCTCACCTCTCTAACTGTCGCTAAGAAAACAATCCTCCTAAATTGGAAATCAAAAAATTCAATAAACATCAACCATTGGATCAATCTTCTTCTCGAACACATCGCTATGGAAAAAATCACTGCTTACAATAACAACAAAATAACAGTCTTCACTGAAAGATGGTCCCCATTCCTCTCCTTGATGGGTCGGTAAATATACCAATCCCTCACACATTCCTAACACCTCAAAACATTCCACAGTTTAACATCATGTACAAAGGAAGGAGAACAGGCAAAAAAAGAAAGAAACATACACTTCATTAAATCATCATTTACTTATATTTTCTTCCCTCCCCCTTTTTTTTTCCTTTTCTTCTCCCTCTCTCTGTCTCTCTCTCTCCTTCCCTCTTCGTATGGGCTCGTATTGTCCTCAATTAAAATATTATTTCTTTCTTAATTAGTTTTATTAATTTATTAGTAACTCACCATGACCATGATTATATTTACATTCATCATTAACCTCGTTTTGTTGACTGTGTACAAATATACCCACGATTGAACATTAGGATTTTGATTCTGATCTTGATTATTGTTGTTCCAATTACTGTTATTGTATTATTCTGTTTTATTTATTTACTGTCCTTATCACAATTGTTGTTCTTCTATTTTATTCATATCATCATCATCATCATCAACACTATACTTATCGTCGCCTCCTCCTTCGTATGTTATTATTATGTATGTGTATAATATACTTCTCTTCTTTTTTTCTCTCTTTTCTTCCCCAATTTTTATTTTTTCATACATATGTATGTGTATATAGTATATATATGTGTATGTACGTATGTATGTATGTATATATATATATATATATATATATATATATATATATATATATATATATATATATATATATATATAATTCTTTTTTCTCTCTCTCTTTTTTCTTTCTCATTATTAATATTATCACTCTGCTCTCTTACTATGTAGTTTATCTAATTTATTTACTCAGTTTTTCATTTATCTATTTATTTATTTCCTCCTCTTTCTTCTTCTCTCTCCTACATCACATAGGCTAGTTTATCTTACTTACCTAATTAACTTGCTCACTCAAATAACCTATTATTATTACTATCGTTACCATGTCACTTTATTTTTATTATCATTATTATTATTATCATTTGTTTATTTATTAATTTTTAATTTTTTTCCTCTTTTTTCACTTGCCAATTTATCATGATAGTGACACATTAATAAAGTACAATAAAATGGGGGATGTGGGGTGGGGCCGGGTTCGTCGATCGGGGGTTGGGCGGGGGTTCCGTGCCTGGTCTCCCTGGGGCTTGGCCGGACCTCGGATGGAACGGCCGGGGCAGAGTGGTGGAACCCAGCCTTTCCTCTTTCATTCCCCCCTTCCAAAATATAAGTGGATGAATAAATATAATGAACAAATTGAAGAGGGGAGGGCAGAGGGGGGAGAGAGGAGATAGGGGGGAAAAAAAGCCTCCCCTAAGTGGGCAGACCCCCTTCCAAGGGCCTGGGAGTTGCCCTGACTGGGAGAGGCACAATGGAGAGATCTGCAGCGGACCAGCACCCACCTCTCGGTTTGGGTGATTTTAATTTTTGGTCCAAAAAAAAATCTAACCCGCGGGCGTTTATTTCAAAAATGGTCTGTGTGGTTTGGTCATTTTCTCCAAAACCACCGGCCCGATTTCAACCAAACCTACTGCGTTGGACTGCCCTCGGACCCCCAGATGATATATCCGAGTTTGGAGAAATTTTAAGACATTTTTCATTTCATTTCATTGGGCTCTGCGGGCTAAATTTGTTGTTTTGGACCAAAAATTAAAATCTCTCCAAACTCGGATATATCATCTGGGGGTCCGAGGGGAGTCCAACGCAGAAGGTTTGGTTGAAATCGGGCCGGTGGTTTTGGAGAAAATGACCAAAAACCACACAGGCCATTTTGAAAAAAAAGGCCACTCCGCGGGTTCGATTTTTTTTTTTACCAAATTTTTTTTTTTTTGACCAAAAATTTAAATTTCTCCAAACTCGGATATATCATCTGGGGGTCCGAGGGGAGTCCAGCGCAGAAGGTTTGGTTGAAATCGGGCCGGTGGTTTTGGAGAAAATGACCAAAAACCACACAGGCCATTTTGAAAAAAAAGTCAACTCCGCGGGCTAAATTTGTTGTTTTGGACCAAAAATTAAAATTTCTCCAAACTCGGATATATCATCTGGGGGTCTGAGGGGAGTCCAACGCAGAAGGTTTGGTTGAAATCGGGCCGGTGGTTTTGGAGAAAATGACCAAAAACAAAAAAAAAAAAGGCCACTCCGCGGGTTAGATTTTTTTTTTGGACCAAAATTTTTTTTTTTTGACCAAAAATTAAAATTTCTCCAAACTCGGATATATCATCTGGGGGTCCGAGGGGAGTCCAACGCAGAAGGTTTGGTTGAAATCGGGCCAGTGGTTTTGGAGAAAATGGCCAAAAACCACACAGGCCATTTTGAAAAAAAAGGCCACTCCGCGGGTTAGATTTTTTTTTTGGACCAAAAATTTAAATTTCTCCAAACTCGGATATATCATCTGGGGGTCCGAGGGGAGTCCAGCGCAGAAGGTTTGGTTGAAATCGGGCCGGTGGTTTTGGAGAAAATGACCAAAAACCACACAGGCCATTTTGAAAAAAAAGGCCACTCCGCGGGTTAGATTTTTTTTTTGGACCAAAAATTTAAATTTCTCCAAACTCGGATATATCATCTGGGGGTCCGAGGGGAGTCCAACGCAGAAGGTTTGGTTGAAATCGGGCCGGTGGTTTTGGAGAAAATGACCAAAAACCACACAGGCCATTTTGAAAAAAAAGGCCACTCCGCGGGTTAGATTTTTTTTTTGGACCAAAAATTTAAATTTCTCCAAACTCGGATATATCATCTGGGGGTCCGAGGGAGTCCAGCGCAGAAGGTTTGGTTGAAATCGGGCCGGTGGTTTTGGAGAAAATGGCCAAAAACCACACAGGCCATTTTGAAAAAAAAGGCCACTCCGCGGGTTAGATTTTTTTTTTTGACCAAAATTTTTTTTTTTGACCAAAAATTAATATTTCTCCAAACTCGGATATATCATCTGGGGGTCCGAGGGGAGTCCAACGCAGAAGGTTTGGTTGTAATCGGGCCGTGGTTTTGGAGAAAATGACCAAAAACCACACAGGCCATTTTGAAAAAAAAGGCCACTCCGCGGGTTAGATTTTTTTTTTGGACCAAAATTTTTTTTTTTTGACCAAAAATTAAAATTTCTTTAAACTCGGATATATCATCTGGGGGTCCGAGGGGTGTCCAACGCAGAAGGTTTGGTTGAAATCGGGCTGGTGGTTTTGGAGAAAATGACCAAAAACCACACAGGCCATTTTGAAAAAAAAGTCAACTCCGCGGGCTAAATTTGTTGTTTTGGACCAAAAATTAAAATTTCTCCAAACTCGGATATATCATCTGGGGGTCTGAGGGGAGTCCAACGCAGAAGGTTTGGTTGAAATCGGGCCGGTGGTTTTGGAGAAAATGACCAAAAACAAAAAAAAAAAAAGGCCACTCCGCGGGTTAGATTTTTTTTTTGGACCAAAATTTTTTTTTTTTGACCAAAAATTAAAATTTCTCCAAACTCGGATATATCATCTGGGGGTCCGAGGGGAGTCCAACGCAGAAGGTTTGGTTGAAATCGGGCCAGTGGTTTTGGAGAAAATGGCCAAAAACCACACAGGCCATTTTGAAAAAAAAGGCCACTCCGCGGGTTAGATTTTTTTTTTGGACCAAAAATTAAAATTTCTCCAAACTCGGATATATCATCTGGGGGTCCGAGGGGAGTCCAGCGCAGAAGGTTTGGTTGAAATCGGGCCGGTGGTTTTGGAGGAAATGACCAGAAACCACACAGGTTAGATTTTTTTTTTTGACCAAATTTTTTTTTTTTTGACCAAAAATTAAAATTTCTCCAAACTCGGATATATCATCTGGGGGTCCGAGGGGAGTCCAACGCAGAAGGTTTGGTTGAAATCGGGCCGGTGGTTTTGGAGAAAATGACCAAAAACCACACAGGCCATTTTGAAAAAAAAGGCCACTCCGCGGGTTAGATTTTTTTTTGGACCAAAAATTTAAATTTCTCCAAACTCGGATATATCATCTGGGGGTCCGAGGGAGTCCAACGCAGAAGGTTTGGTTGAAATCGGGCCGGTGGTTTTGGAGAAAATGACCAAAAACCACACAGGCCATTTTGAAAAAAAAGGCCACTCCGCGGGTTAGTTTTTTTTTTTGACCAAAATTTTTTTTTTTGACCAAAAATTAAAATTTCTCCAAACTCGGATATATCATCTGGGGGTCCGAGGGGAGTCCAGCGCAGAAGGTTTGGTTGAAATCGGGCCGGTGGTTTTGGAGAAAATGACCAAAAACCACACAGGCCATTTTGAAAAAAAAGGCCACTCCGCGGGTTAGATTTTTTTTTTTGACCAAAATTTTTTTTTTTTGACCAAAAATTAAAATTTCTCCAAACTCGGATATATCATCTGGGGGTCCGAGGGGAGTCCAACGCAGAAGGTTTGGTTGAAATCGGGCCGGTGGTTTTGGAGAAAATGACCAAAAACCACACAGGCCATTTTGAAAAAAAAGGCCACTCCGCGGGTTAGATTTTTTTTTTGACCAAAAATTTAAATTTCTCCAAACTCGGATATATCATCTGGGGGTCCGAGGGGAGTCCAGCGCAGAAGGTTTGGTTGAAATCGGGCCGGTGGTTTTGGAGAAAATGACCAAAAACCACACAGGCCATTTTGAAAAAAAAGGCCACTCCGCGGGTTAGATTTTTTTTTTGGACCAAAAATTTAAATTTCTCCAAACTCGGATATATCATCTGGGGGTCCGAGGGGAGTCCAACGCAGAAGGTTTGGTTGAAATCGGGCCGGTGGTTTTGGAGAAAATGACCAAAAACCACACAGGCCATTTTGAAAAAAAAGGCCACTCCGCGGGTTAGATTTTTTTTTTTGACCAAATTTTTTTTTTTTTGACCAAAAATTTAAATTTCTCCAAACTCGGATATATCATCTGGGGGTCCGAGGGGAGTCCAACGCAGAAGGTTTGGTTGAAATCGGGCCGGTGGTTTTGGAGAAAATGACCAAAAACCACACAGGCCATTTTGAAAAAAAAGGCCACTCCGCGGGTTAGATTTTTTTTTTGGACCAAAAATTTAAATTTCTCTAACTCGGATATATCATCTGGGGGTCCGAGGGGAGTCCAACGCAGAAGGTCTGGTTGAAATCGGGCCGGTGGTTTTGGAGAAAATGGCCAAAAACCACACAGGCCATTTTGAAAAAAAAGGCCACTCCGCGGGTTAGATTTTTTTTTTGGACCAAAAATTTAAATTTCTCCAAACTCGGATATATCATCTGGGGGTCCGAGGGGAGTCCAACGCAGAAGGTTTGGTTGAAATCGGGCCGGTGGTTTTGGAGAAAATGGCCAAAAACCACACAGGCCATTTTGAAAAAAAAGGCCACTCCGCGGGTTAGATTTTTTTTTTGGACCAAAAATTTAAATTTCTCCAAACTCGGATATATCATCTGGGGGTCCGAGGGGAGTCCAGCGCAGAAGGTTTGGTTGAAATCGGGCCGGTGGTTTTGGAGAAAATGACCAAAAACCACACAGGCCATTTTGAAAAAAAAGGCCACTCCGCGGGTTAGATTTTTTTTTTTGACCAAAAATTAAAATTTCTCCAAACTCGGATATATCATCTGGGGGTCCGAGGGGAGTCCAACGCAGAAGGTTTGGTTGAAATCGGGCTGGTGGTTTTGGAGAAAATGACCAAAAACCACACAGGCCATTTTGAAAAAAAAGGCCACTCCGCGGGTTAGATTTTTTTTTTGGACCAAAAATTTAAATTTCTCCAAACTCGGATATATCATCTGGGGGTCCGAGGGGAGTCCAGCGCAGAAGGTTTGGTTGAAATCGGGCCGGTGGTTTTGGAGAAAATGACCAAAAACCACACAGGCCATTTTGAAAAAAAGGCCACTCCGCGGGTTAGATTTTTTTTTTTGACCAAAAATTAAAATTTCTCCAAACTCGGATATATCATCTGGGGGTCCGAGGGGAGTCCAACGCAGAAGGTTTGGTTGAAATCGGGCTGGTGGTTTTGGAGAAAATGACCAAAAACCACACAGGCCATTTTGAAAAAAAAGGCCACTCCGCGGGTTAGATTTTTTTTTTGACCAAAAATTTAAATTTCTCCAACTCGGATATATCATCTGGGGGTCCGAGGGGAGTCCAACGCAGAAGGTTTGGTTGAAATCGGGCCGGTGGTTTTGGAGAAAATGGCCAAAAACCACACAGGCCATTTTGAAAAAAAAGGCCACTCCGCGGGTTAGATTTTTTTTTTGGACCAAAAATTTAAATTTCTCCAAACTCGGATATATCATCTGGGGGTCCGAGGGGAGTCCAACGCAGAAGGTTTGGTTGAAATCGGGCCGGTGGTTTTGGAGAAAATGACCAAAAACCACACAGGCCATTTTGAAAAAAAAGGCCACTCCGCGGGTTAGATTTTTTTTTTGACCAAAAATTTAAATTTCTCCAAACTCGGATATATCATCTGGGGGTCCGAGGGGAGTCCAGCGCAGAAGGTTTGGTTGAAATCGGGCCGGTGGTTTTGGAGAAAATGACCAAAAACCACACAGGCCATTTTGAAAAAAAAGGCCACTCCGCGGGTTAGATTTTTTTTTTGGACCAATTTTTTTTTTTTTTGACCAAAAATTTAAATTTCTCCAAACTCGGATATATCATCTGGGGGTCCGAGGGGAGTCCAACGCAGAAGGTTTGGTTGAAATCGGGCCGGTGGTTTTGGAGAAAATGACCAAAAACCACACAGGCCATTTTGAAAAAAAAGGCCACTCCGCGGGTTAGATTTTTTTTTTGGACCAAAAATTTAAATTTCTCCAAACTCGGATATATCATCTGGGGGTCCGAGGGGAGTCCAACGCAGAAGGTTTGGTTGAAATCGGGCCGGTGGTTTTGGAGAAAATGACCAAAAACCACACAGGCCATTTTGAAAAAAAAGGCCACTCCGCGGGTTAGATTTTTTTTTTGGACCAAAAATTTAAATTTCTCCAAACTCGGATATATCATCTGGGGGTCCGAGGGGAGTCCAGCGCAGAAGGTTTGGTTGAAATCGGGCCGGTGGTTTTGGAGAAAATGACCAAAAACCACACAGGCCATTTTGAAAAAAAAGGCCACTCCGCGGGTTAGATTTTTTTTTTGGACCAAAATTTTTTTTTTTTGACCAAAAATTAAAATTTCTCCAAACTCGGATATATCATCTGGGGGTCCGAGGGGAGTCCAACGCAGAAGGTTTGGTTGAAATCGGGCCGGTGGTTTTGGAGAAAATGACCAAAAACCACACAGGCCATTTTGAAAAAAAAGGCCACTCCGCGGGTTAGATTTTTTTTTTGGACCAAAAATTTAAATTTCTCCAAACTCGGATATATCATCTGGGGGTCCGAGGGGAGTCCAACGCAGAAGGTTTGGTTGAAATCGGGCCGGTGGTTTTGGAGAAAATGACCAAAAACCACACAGGCCATTTTGAAAAAAAAGGCCACTCCGCGGGTTAGATTTTTTTTTTGGACCAAAAATTTAAATTTCTCCAAACTCGGATATATCATCTGGGGGTCCGAGGGGAGTCCAACGCAGAAGGTTTGGTTGAAATCGGGCCGGTGGTTTTGGAGAAAATGGCCAAAAACCACACAGGCCATTTTGAAAAAAAAGGCCACTCCGCGGGTTAGATTTTTTTTTTGGACCAAAAATTAAAATTTCTCCAAACTCGGATATATCATCTGGGGGTCCGAGGGGAGTCCAACGCAGAAGGTTTGGTTGAAATCGGGCCGGTGGTTTTGGAGAAAATGACCAAAAACCACACAGGCCATTTTGAAAAAAAAGGCCACTCCGCGGGTTAGATTTTTTTTTTGGACCAAAAATTTAAATTTCTCCAAACTCGGATATATCATCTGGGGGTCCGAGGGGAGTCCAACGCAAAAGGTCTGGTTGAAATCGGGCCGGTGGTTTTGGAGAAAATGACCAAAAACCACACAGGCCATTATGAATAAAAAGGCCACTCCGCGGGTTAGATTTTTTTTTTGGACCAAAAATTTAAATTTCTCCAAACTCAGATATATCATCTGGGGGTGCGAGGGGAGTCCAACGCAGAAGGTTTGGTTGAAATCGGGCCGGTGGTTTTGGAGAAAATGGCCAAAAACCACTGTAACGCCCGCCAATGTAATAATGCCCACAAACGTAATAAACCACAAACGTAATAAAAATATGCAGCTTTTAATGTAATAATCCTGCAAACGTAATACATTTTCCACAAACGTAATAGCCGCTGCCTACTACAAACGTAATACGCGATTTCCCACAAATGTAATAACTATTACGTTTGCAGAGATTTATTACGTTCGTGGGGAAGTGAAAATCTTCAATTTTCAATGTAATAAAATGTAATAACGCAATGACTAATGGTCGTTGTGTTGGTTGTTGTTGTTTATATCTACTAATAGCCTACTGACTGTGCGAAATCCAGCTGCTGACTCCGCTCCACGATCACGGGGAGCCCACCCCACCAACCCCTCAAACAGCGCAGCGCTCTCTCTCTCTCTCTCCCTCTCTCTTCCTCCCAACCATCCTAAGCAAATGTTTATTATAGAAGCATCTGCAGGGGACAGCGCGTGTCATAAGCCGGAGGACAAAAATGTACACAAGCAAAAGCAAAAGAAGCAAAAGAAAAGAAAGAGGCATGCATCTCTCTCTCTCTCTCTTTCTCTCTCTCTCTCTCTCTCTCTCTCTCTCTCTCTCTCTCTCTCTCTCTCTCTCTCTCTCTCGGGCGGTGACACGCTGTCATTCATTCATATTTCAGCACTGAGACAGCTGACAGCGGCTTGGTCATATTCAGCACTACTAAGACAAAATATCAGCAGTTCACTCTTCCATAAATCCATGGCACTGTCCATATAGTTATGAGGCAGAAAGAGAACTCAACACTGTCTTCTCCCGAAGTAGAACAATATTAGCCTATATAAATAAATAAATATATAATAAAGACAACGTTTCGAGCAACTGGCTCTTCGTCGTATTTGACTCCGTACAGCAACAATAATAATAATTATAATAATAATAATGACTATATAAGACCCCCCTACAGTGGTGCAGTTTGCAAGTATGGTGTGTGTTTATAGTTTTACGCATGCCTCTGTCAGGCATACAACAACGACTTCATGCAGTTTAGTTAATTTTTTTGTTAATTTTCGTTTCTTTTGGATTTTTGTGCGTATTATGGAGACGTTTTGGTCCATGTTTGTAAGTCTTTTTTCCCCCTGGATTAGGCTATATATTCTAAAGATGCAACAAGCGGGGTCGGAGTGTGTGATTGAAAACCACCACGGTCTGCTCCCCGTTCACGTATCGCCTCCTCCGGATGCCGAGACTTTGTGTTTATTAGTTTTAAAACATCATAGCCTACGTCAAATATGCCAAACAAGAGATTACAGTTAACAGAGCGCGTTTGAGCCGCGGGCTCCGAGACGAGAGGAGAATGACACCGGGTCCGAGCCTCTGATCAGCAGGTTTGGTGTTTAGCCAGGAGCCTCCACTCTCCCTGTAACAAGCTACAAGTCATTTGTCATTACAATTAGTCCCAAGCAGTTTAAAAAATGAAACATAAGGTAAATATCCTGCATATTTTCTCTTTTCTGTGCTCCTCTGACCAGATCGCGTCCATAGCGGTGTGTTGGCAACGGTCTGTCATACAGAAATAACCTAACACACACGCATCACGTTATGAAAGTAGCTTACTTGTGATTTTTTGGGGGCTAAAATGGGGGACAACAGAGCTGAGCCAGGTGGAAAGCGTATAGCGCACACCCTAGTGTAGGATGATAAGTTAGTTTAACATTAGGTCGGAGGGTTTTCCCCCTGTTTATTGACAGGGCTGATACTGACAGAGGACACAGATTGTGATTGACAGAGGGAGATAGCCTGATTTTTTATTTTTTTTAAGTAAACACAACACTTATCAGTCTAAATAGGCATCTAAAGGTTTATTAATTCAATTCAATTTTCCCGCAGACAGCGGCGAGAGAGAGAGAGAGAGAGAGAGAGGGAGAGAGAGAGAGAGAGAGAGAGAGAGAGAGAGAGAGAGAGGGGGAGAGAGAGAGAGAGAGAGAGAGAGAGAGAGAGCGCTGCGCTGTTTGAGGGGTGGGTGGGGTGGGCTCCCAGTGATCGTGGAGCGGAGTCAGCAGCTGGATTTCGCACAGTCATAGGCTATTAGTAGATATAAACAACAACAACCAACACAACGACCATTAGTCATTGCGTTATTACATTTTATTACATTGAAAATTGAAGATTTTCACTTCCCCACGAACGTAATAAATCTCTGCAAACGTAATAGTTATTACATTTGTGGGAAATCGCGTATTACGTTTGTAGTAGGCAGCGGCTATTACGTTTGTGGAAAATGTATTACGTTTGCAGGATTATTACATTAAAAGCTGCATATTTTTATTACGTTTGTGGTTTATTACGTTTGTGGGCATTATTACATTGGCGGGCGTTACAAACCACACAGGCCATTTTGAAAAAAAAGGCCACTCCGCGGGTTAGATTTTTTTTTTGGACCAAAAATTTAAATTTCTCCAAACTCGGATATATCATCTGGGGGTCCGAGGGGAGTCCAGCGCAGAAGGTTTGGTTGAAATCGGGCCGGTGGTTTTGGAGGAAATGACCAAAAACCACACAGGTTAGATTTTTTTTTTTGACCAATTTTTTTTTTTTTTGACCAATTTTTTTTTTTTTTGACCAAAAATTAAAATTTCTCCAAACTCGGATATATCATCTGGGGGTCCGAGGGGAGTCCAACGCAGAAGGTTTGGTTGAAATCGGGCTGGTGGTTTTGGAGAAAATGACCAAAAACCACACAGGCCATTTTGAAAAAAAAGGCCACTCCGCGGGTTAGATTTTTTTTTTGACCAAAAATTTAAATTTCTCTTAACTCGGATATATCATCTGGGGGTCCGAGGGGAGTCCAACGCAGAAGGTTTGGTTGAAATCGGGCCGGTGGTTTTGGAGAAAGTGGCCAAAAACCACACAGGCCATTTTGAAAAAAAAGGCCACTCCGCGGGTTAGATTTTTTTTTTTGACCAAAAATTAAAATTTTTCCAAACTCGGATATATCATCTGGGGGTCTGAGGGGAGTCCAGCGCAGAAGGTTTGGTTGTAATCGGGCCGGTGGTTTTGGAGAAAATGACCAAAAACCACACAGGCCATTTTGAAAAAAAAGCCACTCCGCGGGTTAGACTTTTTTGACCAAATTTTTTTTTTTTTGACCAAAAATTAAAATTTCTCCAAACTCGGATACATCATCTGGGGGTCAGAGGGGAGTCCAGCGCAGAAGGTTTGGTTGAAATCGGGCCGGTGGTTTTGGAGGAAATGGCCAAAAACCACACAGGCCATTTTGAAAAAAAAGGCCACTCCGCGGGTTAGATATTTTTTTTGGACCAAAAATTTAAATTTCTCCAAACTCGGATATATCATCTGGGGGTCCGAGGGGAGTCCAGCGCAGAAGGTTTGGTTGAAATCGGGCCGGTGGTTTTGGAGAAAATGACCAAAAACCACACAGGCCTTTTTGAAAAAAAAGGCCACTCCGCGGGTTAGATTTTTTTATTGGACCAAAATTAAAATTTCTCCAAACTCGGATATATCATCTGGGGGTCCGACGGGAGTCCAGCGCAGAAGGTTTGGTTGAAATCGGGCCGGTGGTTTTGGAGAAAATGACCAAAAACCACACAGGCCATTTTGAAAAAAAAGGCCACTCCGCGGGTTAGATTTTTTTTTTGACCAAAAATTTTTTTTTTTGACCGAAAATTTAAATTTCTCCAAACTCGGATATATCATCTGGGGGTCCGAGGGGAGTCCAACGCAGAAGGTTTGGTTGAAATCGGGCCGGTGGTTTTGGAGAAAATGGCCAAAAACCACACAGGCCATTTTGAAAAAAAAGGCCACTCCGCGGGTTAGATTTTTTTTTTGGACCAAAAATTTAAATTTCTCCAAACTCGGATATATCATCTGGGGGTCCGAGGGGAGTCCAACGCAAAAGGTCTGGTTGAAATCGGGCCGGTGGTTTTGGAGAAAATGGCCAAAAACCACACAGGCCATTTTGAAAAAAAAGGCCACTCCGTGGGTTAGATTTTTTTTTTGGACCAAAAATTAAAATTTCTCCTTACTCGGATATATCATCTGGGGGTCCGAGGGGAGTCCAGCGCAGAAGGTTTGGTTGAAATCGGGCCGGTGGTTTTGGAGAAAATGACCAAAAACCACACAGGCCATTTTGAAAAAAAACGCCACTCCGCGGGTTAGATTTTTTTTTTGACCAAAAATTAAAATTTTTCCAAACTCGGATATATCATCTGGGGGTCCGAGGGGAGTCCAACGCAGAAGGTTTGGTTGAAATCGGGCTGGTGGTTTTGGAGAAAATGGCCAAAAACCACACAGGCCATTTTGAAAAAAAAGGCCACTCCGCGGGTTAGATTTTTTTTTGGGACCAAAAATTTAAATTTCTCCAAACTCGGATATATCATCTGGGGGTCCGAGGGGAGTCCAGCGCAGAAGGTTTGGTTGAAATCGGGCCGGTGGTTTTGGAGAAAATGACCAAAAACCACACAGGCCATTTTGAAAAAAAAGGCCACTCCGCGGGTTAGATTTTTTTTTTGGACCAAAATTTTTTTTTTTTGACCAAAAATTAAAATTTTTTAAACTCGGATATATCATCTGGGGGTCCGAGGGGAGTCCAACGCAGAAGGTTTGGTTGAAATCGGGCCGGTGGTTTTGGAGAAAATGACCAAAAACCACACAGGCCATTTTGAAAAAAAAGGCCACTCCGCGGGTTAGATTTTTTTTTTGACCAAAAATTAAAATTTCTCCAAACTCGGATATATCATCTGGGGGTCCGAGGGGAGTCCAACGCAGAAGGTTTGGTTGAAATCGGGCCGGTGGTTTTGGAGAAAATGACCAAAAACCACACAGGCCATTTTGAAAAAAAAGGCCACTCCGCGGGTTAGATTTTTTTTTTGGACCAAAAATTTAAATTTCTCCAAACTCGGATATATCATCTGGGGGTCCGAGGGGAGTCCAACGCAAAAGGTCTGGTTGAAATCGGGCCGGTGGTTTTGGAGAAAATGGCCAAAAACCACACAGGCCATTTTGAAAAAAAAGGCCACTCCGTGGGTTAGATTTTTTTTTTGGACCAAAAATTAAAATTTCTCCTTACTCGGATATATCATCTGGGGGTCCGAGGGGAGTCCAGCGCAGAAGGTTTGGTTGAAATCGGGCCGGTGGTTTTGGAGAAAATGACCAAAAACCACACAGGCCATTTTGAAAAAAAATGCCACTCCGCGGGTTAGATTTTTTTTTTTGACCAAAAATTAAAATTTCTCCAAACTCGGATATATCATCTGGGGGTCCGAGGGGAGTCCAACGCAGAAGGTTTGGTTGAAATCGGGCTGGTGGTTTTGGAGAAAATGGCCAAAAACCACACAGGCCATTTTGAAAAAAAAGGCCACTCCGCGGGTTAGATTTTTTTTTGGGACCAAAAATTAAAATTTCTCCAAACTCGGATATATCATCTGGGGGTCCGAGGGGAGTCCAGCGCAGAAGGTTTGGTTGTAATCGGGCCGGTGGTTTTGGAGAAAATGACCAAAAACCACACAGGCCATTTTGAAAAAAAAGGCCACTCCGCGGGTTAGATTTTTTTTTTGGACCAAAATTTTTTTTTTTTGACCAAAAATTAAAATTTCTTTAAACTCGGATATATCATCTGGGGGTCCGAGGGGAGTCCAACGCAGAAGGTTTGGTTGAAATCGGGCCGGTGGTTTTGGAGAAAATGACCAAAAACCACACAGGCCATTTTGAAAAAAAAGGCCACTACGCGGGTTAGATTTTTTTTTTGACCAAAAATTAAAATTTCTCCAAACTCGGATATATCATCTGGGGGTCCGAGGGGAGTCCAACGCAGAAGGTTTGGTTGAAATCGGGCCGGTGGTTTTGGAGAAAATGACCAAAAACCACACAGGCCATTTTGAAAAAAAAGGCCACTCCGCGGGTTAGATTTTTTTTTTGGACCAAAAATTTAAATTTCTCCAAACTCGGATATATCATCTGGGGGTCCGAGGGGAGTCCAGCGCAGAAGGTTTGGTTGAAATCGGGCCGGTGGTTTTGGAGAAAATGACCAAAAACCACACAGGCCATTTTGAAAAAAAAGGCCACTCCGTGGGTTAGATTTTTTTTTTGGACCAAAATTTTTTTTTTTTGACCAAAAATTTAAATTTCTTTAAACTCGGATATATCATCTGGGGGTCCGAGGGGAGTCCAACGCAGAAGGTTTGGTTGAAATCGGGCCGGTGGTTTTGGAGAAAATGACCAAAAACCACACAGGCCATTTTGAAAAAAAAGGCCACTCCGCGGGTTAGATTTTTTTTTTGGACCAAAAATTTAAATTTCTCCAAACTCGGATATATCATCTGGGGGTCCCAGGGGAGTCCAGCGCAGAAGGTTTGGTTGAAATCGGGCCGGTGGTTTTGGAGAAAATGACCAAAAACCACACAGGCCATTTTGAAAAAAAAGGCCACTCCGCGGGTTAGATTTTTTTTTTGGACCAAAAATTTAAATTTCTCCAAACTCGGATATATCATCTGGGGGTCCGAGGGGAGTCCAACGCAGAAGGTTTGGTTGAAATCGGGCCGGTGGTTTTGGAGAAAATGACCAAAAACCACACAGGCCATTTTGAAAAAAAAGGCCACTCCGCGTGTTAGATTTTTTTTTTTGACCAAAATTTTTTTTTTTGACCAAAAATTAGAATTTCTCCAAACTCGGATATATCATCTGGGGGTCCGATGGGAGTCCAACGCAGAAGGTTTGGTTGAAATCGGGCCGGTGGACCAAAAACCACACAGGCCATTTTGAAAAAAAAGGCCACTCCGCGGGTTAGATTTTTTTTTTGGACCAAAATTTTTTTTTTTTTGACCAAAAATTAAAATTTCTTTAAACTCGGATATATCATCTGGGGGTCCGAGGGGAGTCCAACGCAAAAGGTCTGGTTGAAATCGGGCCGGTGGTTTTGGAGAAAATGGCCAAAAACCACACAGGCCATTTTGAAAAAAAAGGCCACTCCGCGGGTTAGATTTTTTTTTTGGACCAAAAATAAAAATTACTCCTTACTCGGATATATCATCTGGGGGTCCGAGGGGAGTCCAGCGCAGAAGGTTTGGTTGAAATCGGGCCGGTGGTTTTGGAGAAAATGACCAAAAACCACACAGGCCATTTTGAAAAAAAAGGCCACTCCGCGGGTTAGATTTTTTTTTTTGACCAAAAATTTAAATTTCTCCAAACTCAGATATATCATCTGGGGGTCCGAGGGGAGTCCAACGCAGACGGTTTGGTTGAAATCGGGCCGGTGGTTTTGGAGAAAATGGCCAAAAACCACACAGGCCATTTTGAAAAAAAAGGCCACTCCGCGGGTTAGATTTTTTTTTTGGACCAAAAATTTAAATTTCTCCAAACTCGGATATATCATCTGGGGGTCCGAGGGGAGTCCAGCGCAGAAGGTTTGGTTGAAATCGGGCCGGTGGTTTTGGAGAAAATGACCAAAAACCACACAGGCCATTTTGAAAAAAAAGGCCACTCCGCGGGTTAGATTTTTTTTTTGGACCAAAATTTTTTTTTTTTGACCAAAAATTAAAATTTCTCCAAACTCGGATATATCATCTGGGGGTCCGAGGGGAGTCCAACGCAGAAGGTTTGGTTGAAATCGGGCCGGTGGTTTTGGAGAAAATGACCAAAAACCACACAGGCCATTTTGAAAAAAAAGCCACTCCGCGGGTTAGATTTTTTTTTTTGACCAAAAATTAAAATTTCTCCAAACTCGGATATATCATCTGGGGGTCCGAGGGGAGTCCAACGCAGAAGGTTTGGTTGAAATCGGGCCGGTGGTTTTGGAGAAAATGGCCAAAAACCACACAGTCCATTTTGAAAAAAAAGGCCACTCCGCGGGTTAGATTTTTTTTTTTGACCAAAATTTTTTTTTTTGACCAAAAATTAATATTTTTCCAAACTCGGATATATCATCTGGGGGTCCGAGGGGAGTCCAGCGCAGAAGGTTTGGTTGTAATCGGGCCGGTGGTTTTGGAGAAAATGACCAAAAACCACACAGGCCATTTTGAAAAAAAAGGCCACTCCGCGGGTTAGATTTTTTTTTTGGACCAAAAATTTAAATTTCTCTTAACTCGGATATATCATCTGGGGGTCCGAGGGGAGTCCAACGCAAAAGGTCTGGTTGAAATCGGGCCGGTGGTTTTGGAGAAAATGGCCAAAAACCACACAGGCCATTTTGAAAAAAAAGGCCACTCCGCGGGTTAGATTTTTTTTTTGGACCAAAAATAAAAATGACTCCTTACTCGGATATATCATCTGGGGGTCCGAGGGGAGTCCAGCGCAGAAGGTTTGGTTGAAATCGGGCCGGTGGTTTTGGAGGAAATGACCAAAAACCACACAGGTTAGATCTTTTTTTTTGACCAAATTTTTTTTTTTTTGACCAAAAATTAAAATTTCTCCAAACTCGGATATATCATCTGGGGGTCCGAGGGGAGTCCAACGCAGAAGGTTTGGTTGAAATCGGGCTGGTGGTTTTGGAGAAAATGACCAAAAACCACACAGGCCATTTTGAAAAAAAAGGCCACTCCGCGGGTTAGATTTTTTTTTTGACCAAAAATTTAAATTTCTCTTAACTCGGATATATCATCTGGGGGTCCGAGGGGAGTCCAACGCAGAAGGTTTGGTTGAAATCGGGCCGGTGGTTTTGGAGAAAATGGCCAAAAACCACACAGGCCATTTTGAAAAAAAAGGCCACTCCGCGGGTTAGATTTTTTTTTTTGACCAAAAATTAAAATTTTTCCAAACTCGGATATATCATCTGGGGGTCTGAGGGGAGTCCAGCGCAGAAGGTTTGGTTGTAATCGGGCCGGTGGTTTTGGAGAAAATGACCAAAAACCACACAGGCCATTTTGAAAAAAAAGGCCACTCCGCGGGTTAGATTTTTTTTTTGACCAAAAATTAAAATTTCCACAAACTCGGATATATCATCTGGGGGTCCGAGGGGAGTCCAACGCAGAAGGTTTGGTTGAAATCGGGCCGGTGGTTTTGGAGAAAATGACCAAAAACCACACAGGCCATTTTGAAAAAAAAGGCCACTCCGCGGGTTAGATTTTTTTTTTGGACCAAAAATTTAAATTTCTCCAAACTCGGATATATCATCTGGGGGTCCGAGGGGAGTCCAGCGCAGAAGGTTTGGTTGAAATCGGGCCGGTGGTTTTGGAGAAAATGACCAAAAACCACACAGGCCATTTTGAAAAAAAAGGCCACTCCGTGGGTTAGATTTTTTTTTTGGACCAAAATTTTTTTTTTTTGACCAAAAATTCAAATTTCTTAAACTCGGATATATCATCTGGGGGTCCGAGGGGAGTCCAACGCAGAAGGTTTGGTTGAAATCGGGCCGGTGGTTTTGGAGAAAATGACCAAAAACCACACAGGCCATTTTGAAAAAAAAGGCCACTCCGCGGGTTAGATTTTTTTTTTGACCAAAAATTTAAATTTCTCCAAACTCGGATATATCATCTGGGGGTCCGAGGGGAGTCCAACGCAGAAGGTTTGGTTGAAATCGGGCCGGTGGTTTTGGAGAAAATGACCAAAAACCACACAGGCCATTTTGAAAAAAAAAGCCCCTCCGCGGGTTAGATTTTTTTTTTGGACCAAAAATTTAAATTTCTCCAAACTCGGATATATCATCTGGGGGTCCGAGGGGAGTCCAGCGCAGAAGGTTTGGTTGAAATCGGGCCGGTGGTTTTGGAGAAAATGACCAAAAACCACACAGGCCATTTTGAAAAAAAAGGCCACTCCGTGGGTTAGATTTTTTTTTTGGACCAAAATTTTATTTTTTTGACCAAAAATTTAAATTTCTTTAAACTCGGATATATCATCTGGGGGTCCGAGGGGAGTCCAACGCAGAAGGTTTGGTTGAAATCGGGCCGGTGGTTTTGGAGAAAATGACCAAAAACCACACAGGCCATTTTGAAAAAAAAGGCCACTCCGCGGGTTAGATTTTTTTTTTGGACCAAAAATTTAAATTTCTCCAAACTCGGATATATCATCTGGGGGTCCGAGGGGAGTCCAGCGCAGAAGGTTTGGTTGATATCGGGCCGGTGGTTTTGGAGAAAATGACCAAAAACCACACAGGCCATTTTGAAAAAAAAGGCCACTCCGTGGGTTAGATTTTTTTTTTGGACCAAAATTTTTTTTTTTTGACCAAAAATTTAAATTTCTTTAAACTCGGATATATCATCTGGGGGTCCGAGGGGAGTCCAACGCAGAAGGTTTGGTTGAAATCGGGCCGGTGGTTTTGGAGAAAATGACCAAAAACCACACAGGCCATTTTGAAAAAAAAGGCCACTCCGCGGGTTAGATTTTTTTTTTGGACCAAAAATTTAAATTTCTCCAAACTCGGATATATCATCTGGGGGTCCGAGGGGAGTCCAGCTCAGAAGGTTTGGTTGAAATCGGGCCGGTGGTTTTGGAGAAAATGACCAAAAACCACACAGGCCATTTTGAAAAAAAAGGCCACTCCGCGGGTTAGATTTTTTTTTTGGACCAATATTTTTTTTTTTTGACCAAAAATTAAAATTTCTCCAAACTCGGATATATCATCTGGGGGTCCGAGGGGAGTCCAACGCAGAAGGTTTGGTTGAAATCGTGCCGGTGGTTTTGGAGAAAATGACCAAAAACCACACAGGCCATTTTGAAAAAAAAGCCACTCCGCGGGTTAGATTTTTTTTTTTGACCAAAAATTAAAATTTCTCCAAACTCGGATATATCATCTGGGGGTCCGAGGGGAGTCCAACGCAGAAGGTTTGGTTGAAATCGGGCCGGTGGTTTTGGAGAAAATGGCCAAAAACCACACAGGCCATTTTGAAAAAAAAGGCCACTCCGCGGGTTAGATTTTTTTTTTTGACCAAAATTTTTTTTTTTGACCAAAAATTAATATTTTTCCAAACTCGGATATATCATCTGGGGGTCCGAGGGGAGTCCAGCGCAGAAGGTTTGGTTGTAATCGGGCCGGTGGTTTTGGAGAAAATGACCAAAAACCACACAGGCCATTTTGAAAAAAAAGGCCACTCCGCGGGTTAGATTTTTTTTTTGGACCAAAATATTTTTTTTTTGACCAAAAATTGAAATTTCTTTAAACTCGGATATATCATCTGGGGGTCCGAGGGGAGTCCAACGCAGAAGGTTTGGTTGAAATCGGGCCGGTGGTTTTGGAGAAAATGACCAAAAACCACACAGGCCATTTTGAAAAAAAAGGCCACTCCGCGGGTTAGATTTTTTTTTTGACCAAAAATTTAAATTTCTCCAAACTCGGATATATCATCTGGGGGTCCGAGGGGAGTCCAACGCAGAAGGTTTGGTTGAAATCGGGCCGGTGGTTTTGGAGAAAATGACCAAAAACCACACAGGCCATTTTGAAAAAAAAGGCCACTCCGCGGGTTAGATTTTTTTTTTGACCAAAAATTTAAAGTTCTCCAAACTCGGATATATCATCTGGGGGTCCGAGGGGAGTCCAACGCAGAAGGTTTGGTTGAAATCGGGCCGGTGGTTTTGGAGAAAATGACCAAAAACCACACAGGCCATTTTGAAAAAAAAGGCCACTCCGCGGGTTAGATTTTTTTTTTGACCAAATTTTATTTTTTTTTGACCAAAAATTCAAATTTCTCCAAACTCGGATATATCATCTGGGGGTCCGAGGGGAGTCCAGCGCAGAAGGTTTGGTTGAAATCGGGCTGGTGGTTTTGGAGAAAATGACCAAAAACCACACAGGCCATTTTGAAAAAAAAGGCCACTCCGCGGGTTAGATTTTTTTTTTTTACCAAAAATTAAAATTTCTCCAAACTCGGATATATCATCTGGGGGTCCGAGGGGAGTCCAACGCAGAAGGTTTGGTTGAAATCGGGCCGGTGGTTTTGGAGAAAATGGCCAAAAACCACACAGGCCATTTTGAAAAAAAAGGCCACTCCGCGGGTTAGATTTTTTTTTTGGACCAAAAATTTAAATTTCTCTAACTCGGATATATCATCTGGGGGTCCGAGGGGAGTCCAACGCAGAAGGTCTGGTTGAAATCGGGCCGGTGGTTTTGGAGAAAATGGCCAAAAACCACACAGGCCATTTTGAAAAAAAAGGCCACTCCGCGGGTTAGATTTTTTTTTTGGACCAAAAATAAAAATGTCTCCTTACTCGGATATATCATCTGGGGGTCCGAGGGGAGTCCAGCGCAGAAGGTTTGGTTGAAATCGGGCCGGTGGTTTTGGAGAAAATGACCAAAAACCACACAGGCCATTTTGAAAAAAAAGGCCACTCCGCGGGTTAGATTTTTTTTTTGACCAAAAATTTAAATTTCTCCAAACTCGGATATATCATCTGGGGGTCCGAGGGGAGTCCAACGCAGAAGGTTTGGTTGAAATCGGGCCGGTGGTTTTGGAGAAAATGACCAAAAATCACACAGGCCATTTTGAAAAAAAAGGCCACTCCGCGGGTTAGATTTTTTTTTTGGACCAAAAATTTAAATTTCTCTTAACTCGGATATATCATCTGGGGGTCCGAGGGGAGTCCAACGCAAAAGGTCTGGTTGAAATCGGGCCGGTGGTTTTGGAGAAAATGGCCAAAAACCACACAGGCCATTTTGAAAAAAAAGGCCACTCCGCGGGTTAGATTTTTTTTTTGGACCAAAAATAAAAATGACTCCTTACTCGGATATATCATCTGGGGGTCCGAGGGGAGTCCAGCGCAGAAGGTTTGGTTGAAATCGGGCCGGTGGTTTTGGAGAAAATGACCAAAAACCACACAGGCCATTTTGAAAAAAAAGGCCACTCCGCGGGTTAGATTTTTTTTTTGACCAAAAATTTAAATTTCTCCAAACTCGGATATATCATCTGGGGGTCCGAGGGGAGTCCAGCGCAGAAGGTTTGGTTGAAATCGGGCTGGTGGTTTTGGAGAAAATGACCAAAAACCACACAGGCCATTTTGAAAAAAAAGCCACTCTGCGGGATAGATTTTTTTTTTTTACCAAAAATTAAAATTTCTCCAAACTCGGATATATCATCTGGGGGTCCGAGGGGAGTCCAACGCAGAAGGTTTGGTTGAAATCGGGCCGGTGGTTTTGGAGAAAATGGCCAAAAACCACACAGGCCATTTTGAAAAAAAAGGCCACTCCGCGGGTTAGATTTTGTTTTTGGACCAAAAATAAAAATGACTCCTTACTCGGATATATCATCTGGGGGTCCGAGGGGAGTCCAGCGCAGAAGGTTTGGTTGAAATCGGGCCGGTGGTTTTGGAGAAAATGACCAAAAACCACACAGGCCATTTTGAAAAAAAAGGCCACTCCGCGGGTTAGATTTTTTTTTTGACCAAAAATTTAAATTTCTCCAAACTCGGATATATCATCTGGGGGTCCGAGGGGAGTCCAACGCAGAAGGTTTGGTTGAAATCGGGCCGGTGGTTTTGGAGAAAATGACCAAAAACCACACAGGCCATTTTGAAAAAAAAGGCCACTCCGCGGGTTAGATTTTTTTTTTGACCAATTTTTTTTTTTTTTTGACCAAAAATTTAAATTTCTCCAAACTCGGATATATCATCTGGGGGTCCGAGGGGAGTCCAGCGCAGAAGGTTTGGTTGAAATCGGGCCTGTGTGGTTTTGGAGAAAATGACCAAAAACCACACAGGCCATTTTGAAAAAAAAGCCACTCCGCGGGTTAGATTTTTTTTTTTGACCAAAAATTAAATTTCTCCAAACTCGGATATATCATCTGGGGGTCCGAGGGGAGTCCAGCGCAGAAGGTTTGGTTGAAATCGGGCCGGTGGTTTTGGAGAAAATGACCAAAAACCACACAGGCCATTTTGAAAAAAAAGGCCACTCCGCGGGTTAGATTTTTTTTTTGGACCAAAAATTTAAATTTCTCCAAACTCGGATATATCATCTGGGGGTCCGAGGGGAGTCCAGCGCAGAAGGTTTGGTTGAAATCGGGCCGGTGGTTTTGGAGAAAATGACCAAAAACCACACAGGCCATTTTGAAAAAAAAGGCCCCTCCGCGGGTTAGATTTTTTTTTTGGACCAAAAATTTAAATTTCTCCAAACTCGGATATATCATCTGGGGGTCCGAGGGGAGTCCAGCGCAGAAGGTTTGGTTGAAATCGGGCTGGTGGTTTTGGAGAAAATGACCAAAAACCACACAGGCCATTTTGAAAAAAAAGGCCACTCCGCGGGTTAGATTTTTTTTTTGGACCAAAAATTTAAATTTCTCCAAACTCGGATATATCATCTGGGGGTCCGAGGGGAGTCCAGCGCAGAAGGTTTGGTTGAAATCGGGCCGGTGGTTTTGGAGAAAATGACCAAAAACCACACAGGCCATTTTGAAAAAAAAGGCCACTCCGGTTAGATTTTTTTTTTTGACCAATTTTTTTTTTTTTTGACCAAAAATTAAAATTTCTCCAAACTCGGATATATCATCTGGGGGTCCGAGGGGAGTCCAACGCAGAAGGTTTGGTTGAAATCGGGCCGGTGGTTTTGGAGAAAATGGCCAAAAACCACACAGGCCATTTTGAAAAAAAAGGCCACTCCGCGGGTTAGATTTTTTTTTTGGACCAAAAATTTAAATTTCTCCAAACTCGGATATATCATCTGGGGGTCCGAGGGGAGTCCAGCGCAGAAGGTTTGGTTGAAATCGGGCCGGTGGTTTTGGAGAAAATGACCAAAAACCACACAGGCCATTTTGAAAAAAAAGGCCACTCCGCGGGTTAGATTTTTTTTTTGGACCAAAAATTTAAATTTCTCCAAACTCGGATATATCATCTGGGGGTCCGAGGGGAGTCCAGCGCAGAAGGTTTGGTTGAAATCGGGCCGGTGGTTTTGGAGAAAATGACCAAAAACCACACAGGCCATTTTGAAAAAAAAGGCCACTCCGCGGGTTAGATTTTTTTTTTGGACCAAAAATTTAAATTTCTCCAAACTCGGATATATCATCTGGGGGTCCGAGGGGAGTCCAACGCAGAAGGTTTGGTTGAAATCGGGCCGGTGGTTTTGGAGAAAATGGCCAAAAACCACACAGGCCATTTTGAAAAAAAAGGCCACTCCGCGGGTTAGATTTTTTTTTTGGACCAAAAATTTAAATTTCTCCAAACTCGGATATATCATCTGGGGGTCCGAGGGGAGTCCAGCGCAGAAGGTTTGGTTGAAATCGGGCCGGTGGTTTTGGAGAAAATGACCAAAAACCACACAGGCCATTTTGAAAAAAAAGGCCACTCCGCGGGTTAGATTTTTTTTTTTGACCAAAAATTTAAATTTCTCCAAACTCGGATATATCATCTGGGGGTCCGAGGGGAGTCCAGCGCAGAAGGTTTGGTTGAAATCGGGCCGGTGGTTTTGGAGAAAATGACCAAAAACCACACAGGCCATTTTGAAAAAAAAGGCCACTCCGCGGGTTAGATTTATTTTTTTGACCAATTTTTTTTTTTTTTGACCAAAAATTAAAATTTCTCCAAACTCGGATATATCATCTGGGGGTCCGAGGGGAGTCCAACGCAGAAGGTTTGGTTGAAATCGGGCCGGTGGTTTTGGAGAAAATGACCAAAAACCACACAGGCCATTTTGAAAAAAAAAAGGCCACTCCGCGGGTTAGATTTTTTTTTTGGACCAAAAATTTAAATTTCTCCAAACTCGGATATATCATCTGGGGGTCCGAGGGGAGTCCAGCGCAGAAGGTTTGGTTGAAATCGGGCCGGTGGTTTTGGAGAAAATGACCAAAAACCACACAGGCCATTTTGAAAAAAAAGGCCACTCCGCGGGTTAGATTTTTTTTTTGGACCAAAAATTTAAATTTCTCCAAACTCGGATATATCATCTGGGGGTCCGAGGGGAGTCCAGCGCAGAAGGTTTGGTTGAAATCGGGCCGGTGGTTTTGGAGAAAATGACCAAAAACCACACAGGCCATTTTGAAAAAAAAGGCCACTCCGCGGGTTAGATTTTTTTTTTGACCAAAATTTTTTTTTTTTGACCAAAATTAAATTTCTCCAAACTCGGATATATCATCTGGGGGTCCGAGGGGAGTCCAGCGCAGAAGGTTTGGTTGAAATCGGGCCGGTGGTTTTGGAGAAAATGACCAAAAACCACACAGGCCATTTTGAAAAAAAAGGCCACTCCGCGGGTTAGATTTTTTTTTTGGACCAAAAATTTAAATTTCTCCAAACTCGGATATATCATCTGGGGGTCCGAGGGGAGTCCAGCGCAGAAGGTTTGGTTGAAATCGGGCCGGTGGTTTTGGAGAAAATGACCAAAAACCACACAGGCCATTTTGAAAAAAAAGGCCACTCCGCGGGTTAGATTTTTTTTTTGACCAAAATTTTTTTTTTTTGACCAAAAATTAAAATTTCTCCAAACTCGGATATATCATCTGGGGGTCCGAGGGGAGTCCAACGCAGAAGGTTTGGTTGAAATCGGGCCGGTGGTTTTGGAGAAAATGACCAAAAACCACACAGGCCATTTTGAAAAAAAAGGCCACTCCGCGGGTTAGATTTTTTTTTTTGACCAAATTTTTTTTTTTTGACCAAAAATTAAAATTTCTCCAAACTCGGATATATCATCTGGGGGTCCGAGGGGAGTCCAACGCAGAAGGTTTGGTTGAAATCGGGCCGGTGGTTTTGGAGAAAATGACCAAAAACCACACAGGCCATTTTGAAAAAAAAGGCCACTCCGCGGGTTAGATTTTTTTTTTGGACCAAAAATTTAAATTTCTCCAAACTCGGATATATCATCTGGGGGTCCGAGGGGAGTCCAGCGCAGAAGGTTTGGTTGAAATCGGGCCGGTGGTTTTGGAGAAAATGACCAAAAACCACACAGGCCATTTTGAAAAAAAAGGCCACTCCGCGGGTTAGATTTTTTTTTTTGACCAAAAATTTAAATTTCTCCAAACTCGGATATATCATCTGGGGGTCCGAGGGGAGTCCAGCGCAGAAGGTTTGGTTGAAATCGGGCCGGTGGTTTTGGAGAAAATGACCAAAAACCACACAGGCCATTTTGAAAAAAAAGGCCACTCCGCGGGTTAGATTTTTTTTTTTGACCAAAATTTTTTTTTTTTGACCAAAAAATTAAAATTTCTCCAAACTCGGATATATCATCTGGGGGTCCGAGGGGAGTCCAGCGCAGAAGGTTTGGTTGAAATCGGGCCGGTGGTTTTGGAGAAAATGACCAAAAACCACACAGGCCATTTTGAAAAAAAAGGCCACTCCGCGGGTTAGATTTTTTTTTTGGACCAAAAATTTAAATTTCTCCAAACTCGGATATATCATCTGGGGGTCCGAGGGGAGTCCAGCGCAGAAGGTTTGGTTGAAATCGGGCCGGTGGTTTTGGAGAAAATGACCAAAAACCACACAGGCCATTTTGAAAAAAAAGGCCACTCCGCGGGTTAGATTTTTTTTTTGACCAAAATTTTTTTTTTTGACCAAAAATTAAAATTTCTCCAAACTCGGATATATCATCTGGGGGTCCGAGGGGAGTCCAACGCAGAAGGTTTGGTTGAAATCGGGCCGGTGGTTTTGGAGAAAATGGCCAAAAACCACACAGGCCATTTTGAAAAAAAAGGCCACTCCGCGGGTTAGATTTTTTTTTTTGGACCAAAAATTTAAATTTCTCCAAACTCGGATATATCATCTGGGGGTCCGAGGGGAGTCCAGCGCAGAAGGTTTGGTTGAAATCGGGCCGGTGGTTTTGGAGAAAATGACCAAAAACCACACAGGCCATTTTGAAAAAAAAGGCCACTCCGCGGGTTAGATTTTTTTTTTGACCAAATTTTTTTTTTTTTGACCAAAAATTAAAATTTCTCCAAACTCGGATATATCATCTGGGGGTCCGAGGGGAGTCCAACGCAGAAGGTTTGGTTGAAATCGGGCCGGTGGTTTTGGAGAAAATGACCAAAAACCACACAGGCCATTTTGAAAAAAAAGGCCACTCCGCGGGTTAGATTTTTTTTTTGGACCAAAAATTTAAATTTCTCCAAACTCGGATATATCATCTGGGGGTC
>NC_139899.1:10197091-10205184 GCF_905171665.1 Trachurus trachurus
AGCGAGTTCACCAAAACAGTACTTTTAAAGAACACACTTAACAAGCTGCAGAAGCTACACGTGAGGTCTTTCAAACTCACATGGACACACCTTATCATATAACAAATGTAGGTATTTACTGTCAAGATATAACATCCTAACACTCTATCTCTTTGTCCCATCACAGGCCTCCAGTATCCAAGTTTTTCACTATCTCAATTCCAGAGATAGTTGTTCTCAGTCCAGGGGCTACTTTCTCCATTCCAGTCACCTTTAGACCATTAATGAGGGTAAAACATACAGTACCAAACTTAAAGGGATAGTTCAACATTTTGGCAAATTGGCTCATTGCCAATTAACATTAACCACGCTATGAGATAATAACGGAAGGTTACGAGACAGAGTTGTTTTCGAGGCAAATGCAGAGACTGCTTGCCGAAAAACTGCAGTTTTGCATGAATCTACCTCGAAAACAACTCTGTCTTGAGTTGTTGGATTGTGTATTTGATGAGTTTGATGAGGGAAACCAAGAAATCCCATGAGCTCTGAGCAGCTCACGGCTCTGCTCCCCTGTTCTAAAAATAGCTTGCACTGACAATTAAAGGTGATGAACCTACTGCTATGACTATAGCGATTATGGCAATGGGACAATTTGTCAAAATGTTGAACTATCCCTTTTATCTAGCCAATCTTACATACTGTATATTCTAAAAATGTTGTGTTGCAAGGCTTTTAAATGTAAGGAAACATATGTTTGTTCTTAAATTGCAGCCCTCATAAGTAGGACAAATTATAGTTATTTCAGGGATGTTACATGATCTAACTGTTTTCTGTCTTCTGTCTGTGAAATGTTTTGTCTGTTGGACTGCTTGGTACAGTGTGACTATGAGGACAGCATTGAGTTTCAAGGTAAAGATGGCAGTTTCCAAATACAGCTCCGTGCCCTTGTTCCCTGTCCTGCTGTGGAGATGCCTGACACTGTGCAACTGCCCATCTGTGCGGTTCAACACTCCTCAGATACAACATTCCGGCTAAAAAATTCAAGGTACATCACTGTTGCCCATCAATCCTTCCCATTTTTTTCTTCTGTGTCTGACTCTTATCCACTTTGCTCATACTCTTCCTCCCACAGTAAACTTGAGACAAGCTTTGAGTGGTTGTGTACAGCGCCATTCCAGCTGAGCCCTGAGCAGGGCCTGTTGAGTCCTGGTCAGGAGTGTCACATCAGTGTGGTCTTCCAGCCACAAGAGGCAACGGTGTACCAGCAACAGGCCTTCTGCAGGTTTGGAGAAGATGGGGACAAGGCAGAGCGCTGCTGCACTGTGCTGCTGCAGGCAATAGGTACTACAACCAGAAACTGAGACGATGAGTTTAGCAGATCCAAAGATTTTAGCTGCATGTTTATGTCAATGTATAAAAAAATTTAAACAAATTAAACAAACCAGCTTTGATTTGATGATCTTTTGCATTATGGAATGAGCCAACATTAGAAGTACAGCATTAATACTCTTGTCTTGCCCCTTTTTTTTCTAGCTAAATACCCATGTCTTCAGATAAGAAATCCAGCTGAGACAGAGGAAAAGCAACAGGGGAGTTCAGTGCTACACTTTGGTTCTGTGGCAGTTGGTAAAAGTTTGCAGAAGCACTTTGTTATCTCCAACCCCCTTCCTGTGAGTAGTACAAGAAGATGCACTGATGCATATGTGCACTCTGAAAGACCTTTCCTCTCATTTCCTTTTACCTTTTCCTTCAGGTAGCTGCGTCTTTCTCCTTGTCGCGACTATCTGGCGGGTTGCCTTTATTTGGGTCAGAGTTCAGATGTGATGTCTCCAGGGGTAGTGTGGCTCCTGGTGGATCACTACGAGTTACAGTCACCTTTTCTCCGGTTCTGGTGGATACTGTTTCTGTTGACTACTTATCTGTAAAATGCAGAGGGGCACTTAGCGAAACCGTTCTTAAACTCATCGGGAGCTGTGTAGGTAAGGAACCCACGGAAAAGCAAACACATTCTTAGTTAAAAAAAAACAACAACATTGTTTTAAAGTGATAAATCAGACACGGCATAAGTATATTCTTAAACATTTTCTGTATAACAGGAGGAGGATCTTCAATTCAGGATCTTAAAAAAATGATTCTTTTTGTAACTAGGTCCCAAGGTTTCCTTGTCCTCCTCTGTGCTCAACTTTGGCTGTGTTAAGGAGGGAGAAACAGTCACACAAACAGTGGATCTGGTTAATTCTTCACCAGCTGAGGCCATCTACCAGTGGGACATAGACTGTAATGGGCACAGTGTGTTCAGTATCCAACCAGCAAGTGGCACTGTACGCCCACATAGCCATATTACACTGAAAGCAGTTTATAGGCCCACACAGCCCATTGCACACCACAGGAGAGTGGCATGTCTCATACTGCACAAGGTAGGAGGCAATATGTAGATTTATACACACACGTACAATATGGAAGTAAGTAATTCTAACCATCTGCCTACATATTCTTCCCTCTAGGAGCCTCTGTTCCTTGATCTGATTGGTACATGTCACTCAGAACTTCAGAAACCTGCCATTCTGAAACCTGAACACTTGATTTTGTACAAGCTTCACTGGAACCGCAGACAAGACACTCTCAGTGCTGTGCAGCCAGACCAGAATTTACATTTGGATCAGCAGCAGCTGCACTCTGCCACGGAAGAGGTGAAGTGGCACAGAGAAGACGTTTTTTGACGATTTAAAAGTCTTGAAAGAACATACATGATATCTAGATAATGTATAGGTATAATATTGTCTCTTCGGCCCTGAATCTTTCTCTGTGTCATTTTCTAGCAGTCAAGCCACAGACTGGACAGTACTGCTCTTGTGTCAAGAACCCCCATGGAGGAGCTCTACCAAATTTGCTTGGGGTGCACGGATCCTCTCTTTTCCAATTCTTCATCCTCCTCGCATGTGTCTGTGGTGCCTAGTGAGCTGGTGTTTAATCACAAAATGTCAGGCTCCTTGTCCGCCTCAGCCTCTCAGCCCGTCTCTATCATCAACCACACCAGAGGGAAACTTAGGTACCACTGCCTTGCCTTGGATCTTGGCTTCTCACAGTAGTATTACCAGCACACAGTTTTTTGTATATTAAACCTTGATGGACTTTGTTCATCTGTTTTTATAGATTTTTTTTTTGGCTATGTCTGGTTCTGATTTTCTTACAGCCTGGTGTGGACTGTTGCCCAAGACTCTGCATTTTCTGTCAGTCCCTCATCATGCGACCTGGCTCCACTGAAATCCACCTCATTCAGAGTGACCTATGATCCCAAACAGCTGAACACTTTGCATGGAGCCCAACTTGAATGCTTTGGATGCTATAAAATGGTATATAGGATTTTCTTAACTACAGTAAAGCATCCACTAAAAAATGAGTGAGATACATCTCTTTTGAGTTACAAGATATGCTGTCAAAAGTGTGTTCTTTTGGATTTTTCTTCATTTCTCTCTCATGTTCAAATCACAGCAGCATTTTTTATGCAAATCTTTTTTTGCTGATGTTGTTCACTCCTTGCCCCCCCCCTCTGGATGCTGTAGGATCACAATGGGGAGCAACTGTTGTGTCCGCCCTGGTGTGTTACTGTCAGAGTCATTGGCCACTCCTTTCCAGCCGAGCAAAGAGCACTTCACCCCGTGCTGCTCTCTGAAGCCGCACTCGAGTGGTGAGACATAACCATGAAAAAAACACACCAAATGTTTATGTGTTTCTCTCTCTCTCTTTATTTGTCTCCTTTAGTTGCTGATCCCTCTCTTGTTTTTCCATTCACCCAATAAACAACAAAAAATGAAGATGGCATTAAAGCTGGATGTATCTTTTCTCTTGACATGAAACACTGCTGTACATCAAGGCTGAGGCACTATAACTTTATCGTCTTGTTCTTTATTAGGTGTTTCCAGCCGTCAGTGCTCTTTCCTATCAAACGGTGCTCCTTCAGAATGGTGGAGACTGCCTCTCACTTTCTGTCTGGACCACAGTTCAGAACCTTGCCCTGGCCGAATCAATGTCTGTAATTCCAAACTGTGGTCTCGTCCGACCTGGTCATCACCAAATCCTCACCCTCAGAACAACTCCCACAGAGGACAATCCCAAACAGGGGTTCAGTTTACAGCTGAAGCTCAATGCAGCTAACCAAACAAAGGTACTAAACACACGGCAACTTTTGTATTGTTATTTAATAGTCATGCTGTTCTTGCAAGTGTTTCTTTCTGTTTTCTTTAGGAACTGAAAGTTGTAAATGCGGTGGAAAAGCCTTGTGTGTCTCTTGAGGGAGACGGCAGTTTATATTTCCAACCAACAATCGTGGGTTCGGAGACACAACGCACCCACCACATCAGGAATCTCAGCTGTTTACCGCTACGGTTGGTTCGCTGATTCCTGTATTTCTGACGTCTTTCAGTTTATTGTTTGTAAACCTTAATGTCATCATTGATCCTGTCTACAGCATTACTGTATCTCTGTGTTTGTCCTTTGTGTCAGGTTCCAATGGAGCATTCCAGAGCCGGACCAGGACCTTATCTCTGTTGAACCAGATGCTGGGGAACTCCATCCCAATGAGAGCTCAGTGAGGGGATTGAGAGAAGCACACATGACACTACATTTATGGACACAGTACTCACTTAACTTGAGCCAAATTTTATTGAGCTGTTGACTCCATTGATTTTTATTATAGGTCCAGACCTGGTCCTTCAGTCCGCTGGCAGAGAAAGCATACACACTCACACCTACTCTCACCTTTTGGCCAGTCCAGACTGATGGATGTAAAAAGTCGCAACACACCCTTAACGTTGTGGGAGTGGGCTCCAAAGGCTTCATTGAGGTAGGCCTGTCATTGAATGTGTGTTTGTATGTGTGTGTCTGTACTGTAACTTTGTGTTCTAGAAAATTCATATGACATTTAGAGTGAATAAATTCAAATTTTCAAATGAAGGTTGATGTGAACTGAACTAAGCAATGTTTGTCACCTCCCCAGGCAAAAAAAGCAGTCCTGGATTTAAAGGATACTCTAGTTGGAAGTTACCGCTCAATAGAAATTCCTCTGGTGAACAACAGCCCCTGTCCTGTGACCTTTCACCTCGCTGTGCAGCAGATATTTCAAGATGAAGAACTTATTTATGACCCTGAAACTGAGCAAATTGGTAAATTCTTCTGTGGTATTTGTGGCAGATGTTTTTTTGATTTTACCATGAGTATCTGTTAGCAAGGTAAATGAAAACAGTAGAGCCTGTCTGGTCTGTAGGTGTAATTAAAAGACTGATAACCACCGCTAGTACGGATACAGTTGAACCAGTGTACAGTATTAGTCTGAACATAGTCTGTACTGTCTGGCCCTTTTAGCACTACAGCTGGACTGTGAGAGCGGAACCATCACCCCACGCTCCACAATGCTGCTCCGATCAACCATCAGACCAAACAGACGAACCCAGTACTCGTGGAAAATCAGCTACCAGACTCTGAATACTAGTGGTAGTTAACAAAACCCACACACAAACTCTACATACTGGAATATATTCTGTGTTTGTTTTCAGTAATATCTTCATGCTTACCACTCTCTCCCTCTCCCTTTCTCTATCTGTCATTTTCCCCAGGCTGTGTGTCATCTCCTCTTCAGCCACTGTGTGAGGTGCGAGCCAAGGGTGTGTTCCCCACCCTGCAGGTGACAGATGTGCGCGGTGGAGGCAGCGTGGCCAGACTCAGCAAGGTGCATCTCTGGAAACTCTTGTCGCTGGGAAGCCTCAACAAGCACCTGCTGTCCAACCCCTCCTCTGCAGAACTCACTCATCGAACCCCCACAAGACACAGGTTAGGATATAGAAACATGAAACATTGAACCATTGTTTACACACACACACACAGGCTTGCACATATTTTTTGCATTTTCAATTAGTTTAGGCAAGTAGAATAGATGTCTTATATTTATAGTACAATGTGGTGTGTGCATGACTTTGTCTCTTTCCTCTTGTCTCTAGTCTGCGCAATTATCCCTCCACCTTCACCAACACCATGTTATATTTCTACTTTGGTGCCGCTCCCATGAATTCAGACCCCTCAGATTTTTGTGCTGATGTTGCACAACCCTGGTCCGATCCCTGTTGATTGGTAAGCAAACAACAGACTGTAGGTACAGTAATATGGTCATCCAAAATAAAACTACATCTCATATTTTTAATCTTTGTCACACAAATGTCCCTCTGTTCTGCTCTGTAGAAAACAGACAGCAAAGTTGCACTAACATAGACTGTAAAGTAGTATTTGTTACAGATTTCTACTTAGTTTTGCTCCACTGACAATGTGATTGACTAATTTATTTTTTTCTCTTCAATATTAGGGCATTCTTGTTTCCAGAGGACCAACAGATAGAGACGGAGTATTGGGCAGAGACAGGAGAGTTCAGCAGCAGTGAGCTGAACCTGATGAAGGTCAGGCATGTTATTATATTCTTATCCAAAAACATTAAGAAAGATATTAATAATGAGACTACATTTTACCTATAAAGAAGTTACCGACATAAAGCACAGATACTGTATGTTCACCTCATTGACAGATTCAAGAAAACCGTGTGTTCAGCATTTCACCACGTGTTGAACTTTGCAGCCAGGCCAGCAGAGGCAGTACACCTCAGCTACAGGTCAGTTCCTTGCGCACAAGATACAGTTCAGGCTGTTTGTTCAAGTCAGAGAGTTATTATTATCTTGACAATGATCTGACAATGATCTCTCTCTATATACATATATATCAGAATTGCACTCTCCTAGGTCTTAGATGATCATTAATCATATGAGCCCCAAAATAACCCAAACTTCCTTCTTCAAGTCATTTTTTTGCTGGGTTAAATCGGCTTCCTGTTGTTTTCAAACTCTCTTATGGCAGAGAGATCTTGGTGAGGCACAACTCCAGTGATAATATAAAAAAAAATAATTTGCTGGAATAAGTTGAATCATAGTTGTTAGATTTTCCCTTAACCTCAACTCCTTGTGATCTGTCATTATGCTCAGCTTAACTCCAGGTGTGACAGAGGGGCGAGACAGACCATTCTCCTCTTTACCTCCAATCATCATGTCTTCACCTCTGTAACTATTGGGGACTGCAATCCCCCCCAAGCAGGTCTGTGTTTTTACTTAAAAAAAACGTTTAACTGATATATTCAGGCCATTTGAGTGACCTGTGGTCTGATAAATATTGTATTTCAATTAATATAATATTTCTGTCTATTATTAACCAAATTTTGTGTGTCTTCTGTTGCAGGTGTATGAACTACACAATGCTGGTGCCGTGCCAGTCCATTATGAGGTGGACAGAGCTGTGTTGTCACAGCTTCAGGTGGATAATTTTAACCATCCAGTGCTGTGTTGCCTCAACCCAGAAGGAGAGATTCCTCCTGGTAGGACGGCCATACTGGAATGGATCTTTTCTCCACTGGAGGCAAAGATGTATCATGTATGGATTAAACAATACTGTACTTACACTCTTTCATTCTGCTCTCGCCCTGCTGTTGTCCCTACAGAACCTACTGTACAATTGGTTTGTCCATCTTTCACTGGAGTTACAGTGTTTCGCCAAGTGTTTCCTTCTGTAGCATTATGGCCATTCAGCTCATAATAATAACAATATATGCCATTGTCTTTACAATTATTGTCATTGAGAATACACTGTCACCATAGGTTTAGTCTATTGCTTGAGATTTTGATTTGTGACTTGTGTGCACCACTAGATGGATATTCCAATCCACATCCAGGATGGGAAGTCGAAACTGGTGAGGTTTGAGGGGTGTGGGTTTGATAGTCCGGCACTAGGCTCCTCAAACCCCTTTGAATGCAGTGAACCCAAGGCACCAGTATCCTCTGTCCAGGGTGCCATTCCCAGGACAGGTGAGAAATTCAAGGGCATTTAATTCAATCATAATTGAATGTAAATGTGAGCTCAATTAGATTCTGCTGAATACCATTAATCTGTTCCTTGTCATTCTACCTTGGTGGCTGTTGTTAACTGTGGCTGTCTGCATTCATCTGTGTGTATGTTTGTGCATAGGTGGCATTTTTGTTCGGCAGTGGTCTAGGTGACATTTGTGAGCTCAGTTGAGGCAGTGTCTC